>NW_009214919.1:0-30916 GCF_000690835.1 Fulmarus glacialis
AATGATTCTATGATTCTATGATTATTTATATTCAGCAAAACACAATTATGTTTTTGAAATGGACTGAAAACTTAGCAATGTAAATCAAGCTGGTATTATACTTCTACTCTCCAAGCAGCTACTGCTCGATTGTTCATTTTACTACCTACAACAGTCTAAAGACTAGTTAGCTCCCAATACAACCTAAGACAAAGGAAAGGTCATTAACTACAGGGTGTGTGCAAGTGTGTGTGTAATTGCAGTAAGATGGTAAAAGTACCGACTGATGACAACATGACAACTCATTTCGGGGATATGCATTAAATAGCACAAACAGAAGCACCCAGGCTAAGACAGAAGCTAAACCCAGTACTAGTGTCGAGAACAGGACAAATATAGGAAAGAAATATATAATTGAAAAGATGGATTTAAGCCCAACACAAACCTCACCTCTTTGAAAAGCACCTTCAAATTCCATAAGTAAACCCAGCCCTTCCCACTGGTAACTTCTGAGCATCAAATCCCAAAGCTAACTTTTAAAGCTATGACAAATGCAGGCCTCCTAACAAGATAAATCCTAGAGTAAATGAGGCAACTTGAATTATGACAATTACATTAACAGCTCTTCTATAGATATAATTGTCTTTGTAAAAGAAAATTTCAGGAAAGCTATGCAAGTTATTTTATTCCATAAAGGAAAAACTACATTACCTGTGAAGTGAGACTTGCCAAATTACGAGAAGAGCCATTACAAACATCTTCATTTCCCAGGAAACAATTTCATTAGACAAAACATGAAAAACCAGGAGACTGCTAGAGTTCCTAATGATTGTATATGTTTCTCACCATAAAGCTGTTAGCACTTCTTAAAAGCAGATGCGTACATAAAAAGCCTGTCTTACACACCCCAAATTTCTACAAAGGAGCCATATGAGGCTGTGGTCTGCCACCCCACCATTATCAGCATGCCATCCACTCCTCATGTAGTACATGTGTGGCTCCATGTTACTGCCCCAGCCAGACCTGCACTCTACCCAGTGTTCCAGGTGGCCCATCAAAGCCTTGTTACTCCCAACAAGGACCAAATGGGAGAACTCCTCTTATACACTTAGTTTCTCTCTGGACATATTGTTACATAAAAACTTGCACAGCACTTAGAGCAAGATACACTGCATGAAAGAATTTGAAAAAGAAAATCAGAATTTAAACAGAAAAGTTCTTTTTTTCTTCATTCTGCCCAGGCCAACACCGGTTCAATGTTCCTACCCACATAGCACCCTCTGCAACAGATGAGAAAACTCTCCAGCAGAGCACCGTTACACACTCCAGCAATGAATTGTAGCAGAGGACAATGTGACTCTCATACATTTCATTTCACATACTGAGGAATTTATTCTGACTTGCAATGGATGATGCTACAAATAAAGCCTTACCTTAGTGTACTCACCACAAGCATCACTCAATGCAGGAGACCGCAATTTGGAAAAGACTGTCCTTACCAAACAAACTCAATCATGTCAGGTTCCAAAAAAATGTTGCAGACAGAATACAGTTATCATAAAAACTTACTGCCTAACAGTAACACTACAGCAGAACGGTTGAAACTATATAAAGCAAGCTTTTCACTCATTCTCTGGAACACCTCAAAGTCTCTCTCAGGCTGCTAGAAGCCAGATGCAACTAGACTACGTGCAGCCACAGCACATATGAATTTGTTTTGGCAGACTGGTCTTCCTCGCTCACTGAACCGTCTCTCTCCACACGTACGAAGCACATCTACCTGCATTGTACCTCCAAGTCTTTCTATGGCACTCTTCCATTTTCCAACCTTCTTCACCCTGCCAATACAAAGCACATTACTCCTCACCAAAGAACCAAGGCATTCGTGCTGTGAACGACCTGACAAAGTAAAATACTACTGGAGGGACACTCCAGCGAGTATTTTTAGCTGGAGGTAAGTTACTTCCTGGAAAAAAGTACTAACGTTGAGAGCAACAGTTCATGAAAAGCAACATGCAAGCTGAGGATGGGACCCAGAGCATCAGATTTCTTTCAGAGGGAGTAAGACAAACCAGACACTTATGGCACTTCACACCACAATTAATTTCAAACACATATTTTTCCCTGTGTCGATTTTTAAAATCAGGCCAAAAACCAGGATTGTACTCTAGGTTAGTGTTCTGTATTCACAGTAATCTAGTCAAGTTTAGGATATTCACCCCAAAACCTGCTATTATCCCCAAGGCTGTTTTGTGGTTAGCATGTCTAGCCTAGAGAGAAATAAGTTACATTTATCTGAAGGAAAAGTTAAGGAATAAAACCATAATAAAACATGGTACATATTCACTATATCTAATTATGAGAAATGTTTTTGTGCATAAGTTTTTTACATATTAAGGATAACCCTCTCCTTGCCAGCCCACAGCTGGGGGCAGGAAATCCTACAGCAAACATACACACAAAATTCAGATCTCTTATCATAAGAGGATCCTCTTCAGTAAAGACATATGATTCTGGTATCATGGTAAGACCTCAGCTACAAGAGGTTGTCTAAGGCACTGGCAGCATTTTAGCTGGATGAAATACAATGATTTGCAATTTAAAAAAAAAAAACAAAACACCCCAAAAACCAGTATAGTTCTCTTCATTTTCCATCACATGTCACTACATACGGTTTTATCAAGCTTTGTATTATTCTCTCCAGTTATCTCAAAGTTACTAGAAAGGCTCAAAACAAGCAAGCAAACGAGATACGAATTGACTCTCAAGGGGAACACAACCCCAACCAGAGACAGCAGCTTGCACAATCCAATAAAATAAAATATAATCAGAACGTTACATACTCAAAAAAGTGGCCTTCCACTAAATACATGTCTTGTACAGGAACTGATAAATAAGATGTTCATTGGGAGAGACATATCCTAAGTGTCAAAGCATCACTGACATACAGAGAATAGTGGGCACTGTACTGTTAAAATTTTAGTATCTATACTTTGGTTGTTTAAAGAACATGGGGTGCCCCTTTCCCTTAAGCCAAAAGAGAGTCTAGATTCAGTGCTCTACAGAGCTCTTCGTTCTCAATCACAGATTATCGCAAATTTACCGTCCCAGTCACTAATATTCTTTTATATACTTTGAAGAGATATGAATATACATGCTTGGTAGTGACAAATTAAATCTGTCTGGGTCTCCTGACTAAGCTGGTAGTTTATTGCTTCATATTCCCACCTAACTTACTGAGTCCATGCAGAAGTTTCTAGATCCTTATCCAGCCTAGCCAGCATCCAGGGACAGAGTTAACTTTCTTCCCAGTAGCTGGGGGGGATGAGGGGGGGTGCGCGTGTTTTGGGTTTGGTATGAGAGGAACCTTGATGGCCCATTGATGCTTTGGTTGTTGCTGGGTGGCGCTTGCACAGAGGACTTTTCAGCTTCCCATGCTCTGCCAGGTGCATGCTAAGCGGGCGGGGTGGGGAGCATAGCATGGGCAGCTGACCCAGCTGGCCAATGGGGTATTCCATACCATGTGACATCATACTCAGTATATAATTAGGAGCCGTGGTCTGGGAAAAGGGGGGCTCCCGCGGTTTGGTACACACTGGGCGTCGGTCAGCGGGTGGTGAGCAGTTGCATTGTACATCGCCTGCTTTGTATGTTCTATTATTGTTGTTGTTCTCATTGTTATTATTACTGTTCTACTTCGGTTTATTTCCATTATGAAACTGTTTTTATCTCAACCGGGGAGTTTTTCTACTTGTGCCCTCCCGATTCTCTCCCCTGTGCATCGCCTGCTTTGTATATTCTATTATTGTTATTGTTCTCATTGTTATTATTACTGTTCTACTTTGTTTTATTTCAATTATTAAACTGTTTTTATCTCAACCTGCAAGTTTTCCTACCTGTGCCCTCCTGATTTTCTCCCCCATCCTACCAGAGGAGGGATGGGTGAGCGAGCAGCTGCATGGGGTTTAGTTGCTGGCTGGGGTTAAACCACAACAGCCAGAAATGCCACCCAGACCGGGATAACGCGCTCTGAAGATTTTCTCCCCATTCATAAAATCAATGCAGTTCCTAGCTGGGAAGAGAGTCAACAGTGGCAGTTTTTTCAGACTATTTCTTAGGTTTGTCTGTCAGCTTGTGCCAAGAAAAAAAATCTCACTTAGGCATAAACAGCCACAGCGCCCCAGGAAGAGAGAGGAAAAAGCCAAGCAGTCCAAAGGAAAAACAAAGTTTTGTACAGTCAAATCACGGCACGTTCCCCTGAGAACTGAGCATTAAGGATCCGGTCTAGTTTTAAAGTGTCATATCCAAAGACACTACACCTCTGCAAGAGAAAGGCTTCCCAGCCCCACGCGAGACCATGAACACAAAGTAACTGACCAATTCTGCAAGGGCAAAGTACAGCCAGGAACCAACATATGCAAACATTCTCTTCAAAACTTTTCAGTTCTGTGCAGTGGATGGCTTAGCTATGCCAAAATACTTCTGAAGTACAAGATGTGTTCATTCATGGAAGCTCTCGCTACTTGATTCCCCCATTTGCCCTCTAGGACCAGGATGCTCAGGCAGCCCTCTGCCAACATGTCATTTCTCCTCAGAAAAAAATTGTCAGACTGAAGCGGAAAAGTTGACATCATACCTGATGGCTCCAAACTACACGTGGATTAGCAGCCTTGGCTTATTCCCAAAAAAGCTTACACAGGAAAACAGGTAAGATGTAAAGAACCAAGGTTAATTTCAAGAAAAATTA
Organism: Fulmarus glacialis; assembly: GCF_000690835.1. Classification (NCBI taxonomy): domain Eukaryota; kingdom Metazoa; phylum Chordata; class Aves; order Procellariiformes; family Procellariidae; genus Fulmarus; species Fulmarus glacialis. Next base: position 4,727 of record NW_009214919.1, read on the forward strand.
GTAGTCACTTGCTAGGGAGATAGATGTCCTACTTTTGTTGGCCAATGCCATAAACTTGCCCTGATATCTTTGCACCAAATATAAATAAGAAGCCTATGAATTGAGATCAAACCAATCAAGATTAAAACACTGACAGGACAGTGATGCAGAGAGAAACTGGCAGAACAAGAGAGAGAAGGATCTCCTGGAAACTCCATCTGCTACTGCAGTAAGGTAAGAATTATCTTTCAATTTTTTTTCCTATGACTGCTGGAAAAACCTTAGACTAAAACTCCATTCTGCCTGTAATACAGCTCCATTGAATATACTACACGTATTCCAAAAACCCTAATCCTCACTTGTATGTTGGCAATACCTCATTTAAGACAATACCAATGTTCTTGTATCAAGCCAAAAAAACCCTAACAGGTCATGGTTATTACCATGGATTCATCAAGAAACCAGCAATTACAGCACATGTTGCTTAGATTATCAGAAAGTCAGAAGAGAAAAGTGAAAAGGATACTTTTCATCCAGGAGAGAAAAATAATCTAGTCAGTGGACTTTAATTACTCGTACTATGTGCAAGTAGTTTTAGAGGTAACATATTGCAGGATGCTTTCATTTGAGTCTATATACTGATGGATTTATTTTCCCTAATGCCTTGAAATCACTGAGTCTCCTGGACATTATGGCAAAAGTTACGGTGCAGCAAGTTCAGAGGACTGAGAAGGAAGGAGAAATGCGTGAGCTCTGTTAAACAGTGAAGAAAGTTTTCATATACGCTCAGATTTATTCTTTTGGTGTCCAAAATTTTTTTCCTTAAATCCAAAATCCTAGTTGATTCTCATCAGAATGTACATGGCCATAAAAAGCAGAAGTGTTTTCACATGTAAATTTCTAATATGATAGCTGCAAAATAATTTTAGAAAACTAGATGACCCTCTAATCCTACACCGTTCACATTTGCATCAGCAGAAGTTCAAATACTAGTACTATGGCATTTAGATATTCCCGAGAATCTTGACATCTGGTTTCCATACCCACAAAGAGCTGTTATGGGTATTTTGGCTCAGTTTAAAAACAAATTACTGAACCACTGCAGCACACTGGAAAAAAAAAAACATTTAAAGTTGGTTTATGTGTAAGAACATATTATAACGAAGAATTATACATAAGGTTCCCCAGTGACTGTTTGCTTTACACAGGAAAGGTTAAACTGCTTAGAGAAACTGTTTTGTAAGATGCTAGAAAATGAACCGCATCCCATGTTTTATTGTTAGCCATTGCCATTCAGACATCATACTACCCTGCTAAGATAAATATGAACTTGTTTGCATATACACAGGTGAAATTTTGCACTGAGTAATAATAAACTACAAAGAAATTAAAAAAAAATGCTAATTAGCTTCCACATCCAGCATTCCAGAGCACAGTAAAATACATCTGTCTAAGAAATAGCTGCATTTCCTGTTCTTTCAGCATTCCGCAGCATATGGATGAACAGCCAGGCTGAAGGCAGACTTTGACAGATTTAGACATTTATATACAAGGGGAAAAAAAACCCAATCGTTGCTGGTTGCCATTGGAAAAGTTCACATAAAGCACCAAACTGACAGATTGAACTGGTTGCTGATAATGAACTGATAAAAAAGAATGCATCTTCTTACGAAGTTGAAGTAAAACTTTCTTAACTCTTTGCTTATCCTATTTATCTCACATACACAAAACAATTACTTTACAACATCTACTTTTTCAGTGGCATCTTGAGAGAGTGACAAGGTGTCACTGGCAATAAAAACAATTCTCTCAATACATTTATTAAGGTGGACATGCCAAAGTGGGCATTCATGGGTTTTATGCCACCCCTCATACTTCCTATCTTCCATCTTTTGGTTATTAGCAATAAAACTAATTTAATTTTAGCTTGGCAATAACCGAAGTAATTACAGCTTTCAAAAACTGCTGTGTCCCTCTCTACAGTTTAAAAAACAACCTTAATATAATATTTGTATTACCATAGTTCTAAGCAGGCTTCATCATGATCCGGTTATGCTGCAGTGTTCCCAAATCATCCTGAGAAACGATCTCTAGCCTCCAGACTTCAACTTTACAGCAAGCTTTAAAGAAAAAAAGCAGAAGGAAGAACCCCAACAAACAGAAGGCAAGCAACAGACTGGCTTGGTAGACCTGTACAGAGCATTAGCTCCACGCTGCTTTTCCACCCTTGCCTTTCTGTAATTCTGGTTGAAGTCCTCATCTACTTGCTCAGCTGTTCAGTTTTGCTCTTAGTCACCTCCTTTTCAGAAATACCTTTTTTTCTGTATGACATATAAATATAAGGTGTAAGAGCATATTTTGAGACCTAATAAGAGGTTTTATTTTCAGAAACAGGCTTCTGCTTGTGTGTCTAGTCTTCACAACAATTTGTTGCAGAGCAACAAGTAATTATTTGGATTTGACTCTTATGTCAAGTGGCTACAGGCATGTTATTCTTTCAACATTCAACAGCGAAGCAGAACAAGCCAAAAAAGACAACCTAGAGTTAATCACCTCTGTTTTTACTCAAACTTCTCCATCTAGCCCAGGGTCCCATTTTCAGCTGTGGAATGCAGATACCCAAAGACTACAGGGATAGCTGGAATCTGGCAAGCATTACCTGTAGCTAAGCTTTCTGAACTAGAGCAGTATCTAGGACTTCACTTACTCCATTCATCCAGTTGCTTCCTGAAAACTGTAAATGTGGGGCATCTGCAGGATCCGAGGGGAAGGTGCTCCACAGGTCAATCATGTGCTGAAGAAAAACAGTGAACCTTTTGTTTGTTCTGACCCTGCTTCATACAATGCCCGTTACTTTTTGTACTATGAGAAGAAACATGAATCTCTTCCTGTTCACCACAGTACTCGCACATAAGCATCTGTCATGTCACTTCTTTCTGTTTTGTCTCAAATGTTAGAGCTGGTAATGAGCTAAACAGATTAGCCTCATCTAGGTGTTCGCACTCAGTTTGCCTGTTACATACAGGATCTACAAGAAGGGACACTTCAAACTGAAACAGAGACAACAAGCACCAGAGGGGATGGGAGGAAGGTGTAAGCAGCAATGCTTGCTGAGGAAGATGCATCTTCCAATGATTAATGATAGCCCAGAAGGTTCTCTGGCATGCTCAGGATATCAATGAGCACCCTTGAGCCTCAAGATATTCTCCAGAAATTTGTCACAAATATTCTGTAAGCATGTACATACTGAAATATTTTGGAGGGGGAGAGACAGCAGCGGCTGGCCCTCTCCAGCAAATAATGAAGAAAATTAAGAAAGATTAGAGCATCTGTTTTAACAACCAAATCTTTACCGATGTCCTCTGCTAAGAGGACACTGAAGGATGCTATGGCATATTGTTTACATCAGAGGCAGATGTAAGTACAAACATCTTTAAATACACACTGACACTTAAGACAGGTTTTTACTTGCAGACTAAAAATTGGAAAATAACTCCAGAAATCAAGACAACGGACTGTAGTAAACAAAGCATAGAACTCATTAAGATTTTTTTATCTACATATAAGAAAAACTTCATGACTCAAAGGACCATCACATACATCAACTCTGAGTAAAGTCAGAGGCACGCAATGCACAAAGCTTGTTTAAGCAGGGACAAGTTTAACGAGTACCTTAACAGAGAAATTATGCCCATTCAGCCTAACTTCACTGGAGCCTTCAGAGCAGTCACAGCTGGACTGCTACCTCATAGAAAGACCTGGGCAAGGCCTGCATGAACCAGCAGAAAAGCACCACTGTGAACCTAACACCTTGGTTATTTTACCCCTGGAGCCGAGTAGCACTTACATAATTTATTAGCAATCATACTGAGTGTTTTGCAGTAGCATTTGTTATATGCTTCAAAGCACAAAATAAAAACCATGACTCAGGAAAATGAGGTAAGAAGTGGATTTTCACAGTTAATGTGTGGTAATTTAATGCACAATAATCTTGGTTCATGACCACATATTTGAATTTAAATGAACCTTCAAGACAACTAGTATTTTAAGAAATTTGCATTTTTAGCACAGAAACCAATGGAAGTGAGAATTGCCACCAAACTGCAGAATTGGAAAATCCCATCTTCCTCACTGTAGGCGAAAACATAAAAAAAACTTGGACTTGTTCTGAAGAATATGACTATAAAGGAGGAATTAAGAAAAAGAAAAGTCTTTGGGCAAAAAGCGTAAGAGAAGTCTGCATACACACTTGGAAAATAAGGTTTAAAAGGCAGAAGAGGAGCCAAACACCAGACCTGGAAACGGAAGTTATAATCCAAACTGGGTTTTGCTAATTTTTTTATGAAGTTGCTTTTTGTCATGTTATAAAACTTATTTTCAGATTCATGTAGAGCTGTCACTATCCAGCCAAACTGGAAGTGTGGAACCAATCAAATTCACAATTCATCTTTACAACATGCTACATACAAGTTTCCTCAATTATTTACTCATGAAAGTAAAAAAAAAAAATGGTATGCCAACTATATAGGTAATCTAGATAAATTCAAGTTTTGCAAGTAACTTTTTCCTCTTTGTAAAGCGAAAACAGTCCAGGCTACCTAAGACCACACAGAACCTCCACTGGATCCTCACAGAAAGATTTTTGATGTTTTGCAGCATTGGCATGTCTTTCTCCTTTCTTGAATTCTTCACTAGAGTCAACTTTACAGATCTTCACAGATATACAACTGTTGATGCAGCATGAAGACTAGAGAAAACACTACCAACACAAGATATCCAAAGAAGCAGCCTTCACATTTGTACTGGCTTTCCCTATTTGTATAGAAGTGTTCATGTGCATCTAAGGAAAAGCAGAACCTTTCAATCAAGAATATCTGATGGGATGCTTTCTTATCCTTTACCTCTTTCATAAAAGCTTGCTTATAAATTACTGCATTTCAGTTTTCAGCTTTACTACACATGACCTCCCCTTTGCTGAAACCATGTCTCCAAGAAACTTACTCTAATGATTTCTTATTTAAATAAAATTGTTTTTCCACCAAAGCTTGCCCAGGTTTTTGGTTTTGGTGGTTCTTTTTTTTTGTGCGTGTTTTTTTTTTTGGCGGGGGGGAGGGTGTCATTAAAACATAGTAAATGTTTCCACATCAAGTTCTCTGCTTTTTACAAATCCATTATTAAATGGCCATGTTGGGGCAGTATGAGTAAACCAAGTAACTCCAGTTTTAGGCTGCTGATGAGATACGGATTGTAACCTAAAGCATCGCTAGGCTGGCAACATTTTGCTAAGGAGCCATGATATGAAGCAGCACTAAGCTGAAAACTATATTGATTAAATAAGACAAGGGGAAAAAAAAAAAAAAAAGAAAAGAGAAAGAAATGAGGAGGCCCCCAAGGAAACAGCAGAACTTGCACCCTCTTAACTCTTGCAGCTGAGATTTGTAGCCTCATTCTATCAGTGTTTTCTCTAACTGTGTTTCTTTCAGTTTTCTAATTTCTATTCAAGTGATTAAACACTGTAGCTCTTAAAAAGCCATTTTACAAACTTTTTCATTACTCAGAAGCTGTACAAAATAGTGTTGAAAAAATCAAAATAAGATGAAAAAGCAGAATGAGCCAACAAATGGATTAAATACGGAACGGACCTCCCTGATCTTAATTCTATTTTAACTTTCATATCATAACTTGTGAACGATGAGAAAACTATCAGCTTTGGACCTGGCAACGCTGCTGACTGCTGTATTAATATCTGTTACCAACATTAGCACTAAATCCCTCTGTGGCCGTGGAACAGTTCTAGGCCTTTAACAATATGGTTACAGCCTTTAATTTTAGCCTGCAACTGTATGATTAAGTTTAATAAAAGTGTGGTCTACCCTGTGACTCACACAAGAAGTCATCAGGAACATTTGTCACACTAGATCCATAACACGCCCATCTCGCATGTGGAAAATTAAGGTAACATTTCACTCTCACAGCACTCCCTTATCGCAGAGCATTGCAGTATGTGAGAACGAAGCCATGAGTGTTTATAAAGCACTTAGAGATTCTTGGATAAAAGATATTACAATTAAAAATTAAATTACTCTGAACCAGTGGGAGGCATTTTGCATCCTTCCCTAACAGAGCTCATACCCCCACGGACAGCACCACTGCTACAATGTTCCCCACTTCCACAGAGCCTGCAGGGACAGAATCCAAGTTAATTCCAACATTCAACCCTGCCTGAAGTTACAAATCTGAAACCATTGCAGCTGAGGAAATTCAGCTTTCTTATTTAACTAAGGCTGAGACACACTAAATCTGAAACTTTCAGCCTCACTTAGTCTAGGAATCAATACAGTAACCCTTCAGTGAGCTTAAAAAGTATTGCTACCATAACTTTTTATAATTTTAAACAATCAATACTTGCAGAAAAAAATGTCATGACTAAGCAGTAAGAAAGGTTACTGAGACATTCAAATAAAAAAATTGTGAACACCTGTTCACAAAAATTTTATTATCATCTGGCTTTTTTATTACTGTGAGCCAAGTTAAAAAAGCCCAGCAAGCTTTGCTGAAATAATTTTTCATGTATACAGCAATCGTTTCATACAACAGAAGAGCTATATTTCACATTTTAAAGCGCACTACATCTGAAGCTCTACAAACACATTGTAGTGGTCTCCATACTGAAAGACAAATGGCTATAAGAAGGCACGGACATCAAGAGTTTATTGCGCAACAATCCATACGTACATTATCTTTTGTCCTGAAAAGACTACAACTCTGTTTAAAATTAGACTCTTGGTATTACTGAATATGGGGAAGACAGTGATAACCATAAAAATAAGTTACACACATTAGCTATTGCATAATTTGGTAGCATCAAAAGCTATCCCTAACTTGCTTTTATCATCAAAAGAGGCATCTGAAAAATAGTAGCTTCAACAATCAGTTCAGTGAAGACATTACAGGCAACCATGGAAATGAATGGGGAAGTCAGTTGACCTTCCACACTTTTACTAGAAGCTTGAAGCCAGAGCAACAAGCTGGAAAAATTATAATGTGATACCTAGGGAGCAATGGCTACATATGCCACACCACATTTTGTTAACTGCACTGGATACCTGGTTATGAAGCATCCTTCAACAGTGGCTGGATGGTCCAAGCAGTAAGTGTTCTTAAACATGTGTTTGACATGGGCAAGCTAGATGCTAAAAATCTGAAAATCCACCCAAGACAGAAGATACTGATTTACATCAATCCGCTGGTTAAGACTTGACCATATAAAACCGTGGCAATTCTATCCAGCCGTACACTACAACTTCCCCCCGCCCCAACTAAACATGCAAGACTTGCAGAACCATCTTCAGCTTTTACACAGCCAAGTTCCAGGCAGCCAGTCTCCCTCCCTGCTTTTTTGGTTACCCAAAACAAGAGAACTGCCTGTCTTTATAATCTCTGTTGACAAGAGAAACCTACCCTGACAAAACCTAAAGTATCCCTTCCCAACAGTCTTCTAAAGGTTGCATACAACAGGGAAAGTTGACATGCTGAATACAGAACTACAAGAAACCAAAAAGCAGCCAAACAAACGAAAACAATATATAAGTTTATTACAATTACATAACATTACATTCAGAGTCTGGGGAAAAAAAACCACTTCAGGTAAAAACCTGGTAGATCTTACAAATAACATCTTCCTCCTTTTGCAATCTAAATAGGAAAGGCAAGTAGCAAAGGTGTATCGATTGTTTTAAAATAGGTAAAAGCTCAAATGTATTAGCATTTCACAGAATCATAGAATAGGTTGAGTTGGAAGGGACCTTTAAGTACATCTTGTCCAACACCCCTGCCATGGGCAGGGGCATCTTTCACTAGATCAGGTTGCTCAATAGATTTCCCTACTTAAAGCATTAAATTCTGTCCTGGCCTTGACTGGTCTGCTCATGCTTTTTCAGAGCATGTTATTGCTGCCAGTGGTTGCATAAGAGAATTACTGAGATTTTCAGAAATGTCACCAGAAGTAAAAAATATAACCCTAGGAACAAAATGGAAATTCAGTTATCTGCAACTTTTCCCAGATACATTATTTTTCACAAGCAATAACCTGGAATTATGTTTATTTTTAAGATGCTCCCTCTAAAGCAAAAATTCATTTAAAATAATTATTATGCATTTGTACAATTTCAATTATCTATAAGTATACAACTCACTTTCTACAATGTCTGGCAGATAAAAACCAGACAAGTAATATAAGGGGCCTGCTGCATTTGGAAACTTCCTTCCATCTTCAGCTTAAAAAAAAAACATCAGATAGGCTCCAAATACAGAGTTCTGCTGTGAGTCTAATGCAAGCCCTCTAGCAACGAGATTATGTGATTATTTCTGGATGCTGCAGTCATGTGGTTGCACAGCAAAGCTTTTGTCGGAAACATGACAATCCCACTGCACTCAAACTGCCGGCAGCAACTTGCAGTTTTGCATTTTCCTAAAACACACCCACAGTGATGGTAAAGAAATACCAGCTTTTCAGTGTTACAATCTCAACTAGTCAGAGAGTTTATATTCCTTGTTGCAGTAAATCCAAAGGCTCATTTCTCTCTTGTTTTTTACTGTGTATCACTTCAGGTACAAGTTTGCTGTGGCCCACTATATCACAGAGCATTAATATCCACCTCCCCCAAACTACCCCTGCTTGAAGAAGCCTGGCTAAAGACTGCAGAATAAGGAATTTTAAAAGTTTTGGTTAGTGTTTACTCTTACCATATCTTTTCCTCAGGTACAAACAGAACTTAAAATAGCCAAAATACATAATACTATGGCATCTATTTGGATATTGTATTATTCAATGTTACCCCTTCAGAGACAGATATGTTTTTCAAACATTATAATATAGTCCCTCATTGTACTTTTCAGAAAAACACCAGACTTGCTAAAAATATTTCACTGTATTACATCTTAAAGACCAACTCACTGTTTTATCTTTATTTAACTACTTCTGCCTCTCAAACTGCCTTAAACTCAGAATATTTACACATTCAAGTGCTTCATGTACTTAGAAACAAGGAAATTGTTAAAGCACGTACAGAATACTAACCACTAGGTACACAATTGACAACTTCTATAAAAGCTGACTACAAAATTAAGTATGTTAGATGCTAAACAACAGAATATATTTATAATAGAACAGGCTATGGAAATACACATATTTGGCTCCTATCACATGACTCATCACTTGTTTTCTTTTACCTATAAATACTACATACTCACTGCTGGGCACATGGAATACTAGAAAATACTTCATCTAATTACCTGATTTCAGGATAACTGGCATTTGGCCATAAAAATCAAATCTTGTAATTTGGTACTTGCATGGTGTATTTTTGCAGCACTTAGTTTCCTTCCTGAAAGCTTGTAAAAGAAATGCTCAGCAAATAAAACCAATTCCCAACAAAGTTTAGCAAAATGCTATTAAATACAAAACCTCATATTAAAAGTCACAGAAACCTACAGCCACTGTAGGAGTGCTCCAGAACACCTGGGAAAGGATTCTGTAATGAAGAGACTCCTATTCCCAGATTCAAATCAACTCATTTAACAACCTTAGGAGTGGGCTTTCCTGTGTCTATGAACACACCTTACTCATTTGCTGGGAGACCTAAAGCAATCAAAGAGTATAGTTCAACCACCAGTCTCTGCAGCCCTCCTAGAAGAAAGCTCCTAAATTGTGGCTGTAAGTGGCATCGTAACACCCGCCAATAGGGCTCTTGGCTAGAAGTGGAGTCAGAAGTGATTTACAAACAGTAATTCTTACACAGAGTTTATACTTCAGCCTTTGCTAATTCCTGTAATAAAAGTGCAAGTTATATTGGCAAAAAACATTCTTTGCCCTGTTTCTGTTAGCCAGACTGAAGGCCATAGGCTGTACCAGCACAACTCTTCCCCCTGAAGCCTTCCCCAAACTCTCTTCCCCCTGAAGCCCTCCCCAAACTCTTTAGAAGTTTTTTCTTCTGATGTTTATTATAACAGCAAGGTGTATGATTTCACCCCATCACAGCCAACATCCCCAGGACATCAAGGCTTTGCTGGTATACCTGGCTCAACTCAGCACATGTCTGCATGCAGAAGCTCAGAACAGCATACAGGGGGTGAGACAGAGTTTAATGCACACTCAATTACAGCTGAATGCATGAGCAGCAATTTGCCTTTTTTCCTCAGGAACACACTAAATGAGCCAAGCTGTAATAAGCTCTGTTGTAATTGGTTAATGACTTTAAAGTTCTAAAAGAACAACTCAGAAAATGAAGAGCATCTGCATAATGAAAGCTTGAAAAACAGTATTTCGCACTTTTGATATCTACAGGTCTCAGCTTAAAGAAAAAGTGGAAATTCAGACAAGTAACAGCACACAACTGTTAAGCATCCTGCTCGCGGTCAAACAGAACACTTACTAGCTACAACAGGGAACGCTGAGAACTCAGAAGTTATCTGAAGTTTCTGGAAGTTGTGTTAAACAAGCGTGCAGCTTCAAGTCTCAAACTGGACAGCCAAGACCAGTGCCTTCTTGCTATCTCATTGTATCTTTGTACAGCATCTATAAAACCATTCCGTATATGGCACAGACACACACCACCTTTTAAAACCTTTAAAGTTACAAATATGCAACAAAAAGCATCTTATTAATTTGACCTGTTTACAATACACCACAAAAACTAATAAAAATATTTTTAAGATAAAGGCATGAAGTCTACAGAAATACTGTTTTCCCAATAAGCTGAAATAATACTTCTGAGAGGAGGAGAAGCAGGTAGGAGAGAAAAACTGCTGCATTTCGAGAAGAACGACCCTGTGCATAGATGCATCATTAAATGTAAAGGTTCCTTTATCACTTTTTAGGATGGATTGTTTTCTTAAGCCTAAAAAGTTTCAGATACTTTGCAACTGATTCCCACATTATCTTGATTCTTACACATTCTAGGATTTTTCTCCCACTATAATTATATAACCAAACTAAACCTTCTTTATATCAGTTCCTGGCTGTTGCTGTTAGTACTCTCCTAAGGCATCAAATAGGATTTAGGTATTTACTGTGCATTTCAAAGGCTTTCAACTTAGAGTAACACATCCAAACCCATTGATACAACATTTCTCGAAACTAGTTTTGAGCTGAAATATGAATCTGAAGATACAATCTTTCAAGCGGGTCACCATGCAGTCTCAAGCAGAACCCTTCAAAAGAGGGAGAACTAATGCTGATTGATGGCATAAATACCATTTTGAAAGAGCAAGACCAAGAGCAGGTGGGACAATCATCTTAATTCACAGTAAACATTTAAATTCTGTGGGCTATTAGGATGGGAAAAATAGTCCAAGTCTGAATAAAAGTGTCACAAGACTCATTTGGGACTATGCTGAAGTATTACCTGTGACTGCAGTGTCCAGTAAGAATTTTTTCTTGGCTTCATGAGTTAATTGTCACTAAAAAATTCCAGTTCACATCCATAAAACAAACGTTGCATTTTGAACACAGCACTTGATAGTGGATATTTTCTCAAGGCTGGCTATTAACATTCTACCCAGCATCCTAAGCTGCTCTCATTACACACACCTTTAAAAAAAAAAATTACAGCATTAATAAACCTGCCACAGATTACAGGTTGCAAAGTGACTTTTTTCATCAATATGTAAAAGGTATTGACAGTAAACAGCAAAAACACAAGAAAAAAATTTATAGTATTGTTTAGCCACTATGGACTCATTTGATGAGCAGATTTGTTCACTGTAACTCTCAGCCCTTACAAAGGCTCTGATTAGCCATGGGAACTGCCCTGTTTGCCAATCAGTAACAGGCTGGATAAAACTAAAGCAATACAGAAAATGTACTGTAGACTTCCTTTTCTGGCTTTCAATAATTTCTCTTGACTCTGCTTCTGCCAGATTAATTCAGGGGTTTAATTCCTGGACTTCACAACTATAGAATTCCATTTACGTCCTGTAAATATGCAATTTTAACTTCACTGAGTGTACATGTCTACTTATGCTGATATGTAGCAATATGGTACCATAACTCCCTCAAGTAAAAACTGATGAAGCCACATCTGGTTCGTTTTAAAGGGAACTTGAACAGAGCACTAAAATGCATCGAGTATCCTATTTATCTCGGGAGGTGTTAAGATACTGAGTGATGAAGATGACCTGCATTCTTGATTAAACACTTATCTGATGGTCTGGTAATTTTATTTCATGTTGAGTCTGCTCACCAACTTTTAACTTTTAATTTTTCCTGTGTTAAAGTAGAAGCCCTGATGCATCTGCTTACCCATGCAGACAAACAGTTTCACAGTCAGATTGTATCAATTTGCTCACAAGAGGGAGTCTGTAATTAATAATAATATCCTCTACTGACAAATTAATACAGAATTCTTTCATTCTGTAACTCTCACTCTGTAAATACAGGTTACAGAGACACAATATTCCAAAGACACAAATTTCCAAATCCTCAAATATAGTCTCTCCGATAGTTTATCTCTTCAGCTCAGCACAAGAACAGTCCGATAGTCAGAGTGGCATTAGCTCATTACACAAACCCTTTCCAAAAAGCAACAGCAGACACCACTACCATCAGCAGCCCGTTTTCATAGTTGCTCTAAAAGAAAACCCCACAGCCTCACTTTATTTTTTTCCAGAGAGGTCCTGAACTTAGTTTAAAAGCCCGTCTTGCACTTTCAACCCTACCAGCCTGATCAGGACTAGGGCTGGAAAGTACAGAACAAGCTATAACACATGCTGGTTTCTATCACCAGCATCCTAACCAGCTACATGAAGCCCTTAAAGATGCTTAAGCATCCTTTACCTTGCAATTCTTGGTAAATCCCTCCCTCTGAGCAGCAGACTAAGTACTCTTACTTCATAAAACAGGTCTGGCCTCACATTCATCCTCCATCTGCAGTGGCTTTTTGATCCTATCTAGTACCAGCTGTCCCGTGAAAGAGTCTGTGGTGGGTTGACCCCAGCCAGCAGCCAAACACCCACCCTGCCTTTCACCCACTCCCCTCTCCCAGGGGATGGGGTGAAAAATAGAAGAAAGGCAAAAAGATGGATCAAGATAATGACAGCTTAATAAGAAAAGCACAAAGGAATTAATTCACTGCTCTCCATCAGCAGACAGATGTCCATTCGCTTCCTGGGAAGTGGGGCCCCAGCATGGGTAATGCTTGCTCATGAAGACAAATGCCATAACCACAAACATCCCCCCGCCGCCGCTCCTCCTTTCCCTGAGCTTTCACTGCTGAGCACAGTGTCATACAGCATGGAATATCCCTTTGGTCAGCTGGGGTCAGTTGTGCTGGCTGTGTCCCCTCCCAACCTCTCGCCAACACCCAGCCTACTCACTTTTTTTGCTGTGTTACCAGCACTGTCTTAGCCACCAATGCAAAGCACAGCACCATACAGGCTGCTATGGAGAAAGCTAACTTTCCATCCCACCAGACGCAGTACAGAGCTATTACAAGATGTCTCTGAGGCTCCAAGTACCAGCGTAAGACTTGTTTCTTCAATCCCAGCATCCTGACTAGAAAATAACTTTCCATCACTAACCTGAAAAATAGGAGGGGGAGGATGAGGACCTTTAAAAGGGTCTCCCCATTTTTAAACAGGCATTTTCAGAAATTTTTTTAACGTATTAACTGTACATATCTTCCTTAGCTAAAAGTCCGTGACAGTTTCTTGAAGTCACTTCACATCTTCCCTACCAGAGACCAGAGGACCAGAAATGCCAGAGGCAGGCTTGATAGAAAAAGCAGGCTCATAGAAGCAACATATGATTTGTAACGTGTGCATTTTGTTTTGCTGGAGTTGTTGCTTGGTTAGTTAAAAACCCCAAAAACCTATAAAGCAAATTCATCACAAGACACTTAGGCGTTACTAGGCACAAAGCAAAAGAGGAATGCAAGATACTCCCTAGTAAAGCTTTTATGATTCATTCTTTCCAGTCCTACCGCTTTTGTGAAAGTCAGTTCAGACAACTTTGGGGTTATATTTTGGGTTTTATATTATCATCCCCTTGCTTTCTGAAGTTATGAAGCTGGAGACGCTTTTTTTGTTTAATATTAATGCTCCTCTTCTGGGGAGCAAGGGTACCCCAGATGTGTATTAATCTGGTTGCCAATTTAGGTGCTCATTGGTGCTGCACTCAAAATGCTGAACAAAGTTTGTACAGGCATTTCTTGGCTAGAGGAGGTGTATATTCAAGTGTCTGATGTACACATTCAGTCTGACTTGGTTAAGCACAGGTTGCTCTCAGAACATTTTGTTACTCAGATTCAATTACCCTGCATGCAGTTACTGTCTCAAAGGACTTGTTCAGTAGAAGATATTCAAAACTTGTATTCAACACTAAAGCCATGTATTAATGTTTGCTTCATGATAGGAGAAATGCAGAGACTCAACCATCTGTAACATTCAGATTCAGAGTTCTGCATATATTTTCAAGAGTCACCTTATTGTGACTATTTTCATAAGTTAATACAAAAAAATTAAACACAAAACTTGAAAGACTTTATGTACCATCTGAGATCAGAATTAATGAACATTTCACTACGAATCTGGGACAGATTCAAATTTAAAGTAAACCACACTGTTTATTGCCAATATTCAAGTTAAACCACAACAATTACATTAACAATTTTGCCATCAGTTGGCATATAGTTAATTCCCAGGATTTTTAATTAAAGTGGATTTGCAAGAGAATTCTTTAATCAAAACTATCAATTATCTGCTACGTAAACTAACCAACTTTAGGCAGGTTTCATTATAATGGACATTGAAGATGAAGTACAAGGGAGGGCTTTTACTTTTTTAAATGCATCTTTGTACCTTTTGTTTTCTTCCACAGAATTGTGAAACCCTGAAGATGACAAACTAAGATGATGGGACATCTTTCTAAATAAACTTTGTCAGGATGCTTTTTCATTGTTAAATTCTGCTTAGCTAATGATAACCTGTTCTCCACAATTTCTTCCTTGAGCCATTACCATAATAAAACTTGGTGACATTTAGAGCCAAGGAAACCCATCTGCTAACACATGGACAGCTAGTATCTTTGACAGCCTAATTTTCATCAAGGACAGGAGAAGAAATGATCTCGTGCTAACACCACATATATCACAAATGAGATCAGCCTGTGCTTTTCATTATTCTACATGGATTACATTTGGAAAGGAAAACGTACTGCTGCATTAATACATCTCATTCTGCATCAACATCATTTGTAATTGTGCAAGTTTGAAGGCAGAAACAAGTACGTAAGGGAAAGGGATTTCTTAGGGGAAATCAGGAAACGAGTGGGAGATGACTCAACTGATGAAGTCAGATTTGTAACCTTCTTATGTATAAATTCAAAGAGAATTCAAATTTAATTCATGTGTTTAAAAATTCAGAAGAGATGAAGATAACACGTTAGTCCATAACAACAAGTCCTTATCCTAGCAGTGCCTACTTACAAACTCCAAAAGTACTCTAAATGTTATAGGTTGTATAGAAGAGACAAATCTTCACATAACCAATAGCACAGCCCCAGTTTGTATATTGAAAGACAAAAGCTCTGTAAAATCCCTAAAGTACTATAGAGAAAACAAAAACATATTAAGAAGTGAAACAAGGTGGATTTATTGAACATTTTGTTATACTGTCACCATAGGAAGCTCAGTCCCCCCATCCGGTTCCACCCATCTCCGGGGTAAGAGCAGCACCGAACTCCCCTTTACACGCCCTGTGTTATCCTGTGACCCCCACAAGCACATCACATGCATTTAAAAAAAAAATACTAAAAATTTCACATCTCCCTCCTCAGCTCCATGTATAGATCCATGGGTGTATCTACAAGGACACAGGCATATCTACAAGGAACATGCTAACCAAATAAATTTATTCTATGTTATCATAGAAATTAGAAAATAATTGTTATGAGACAGGAAGCAGGATTTTCTTCCACCTCATGCATCAACAGCATTGTTACCAGATTTCAATTACAAAAGTGTCCGCATCTCATCTCTGCATCTCAAGCCATCAAGTATTCAGTATTTGAGAATACTGACTCAAGTCTTAAGTATAACGAAACAAACACAAATGAAATAAACCATGATCATATAGAAAGAGGCTAATTCAGTGCAAATACATGATTAAAAACTTATTTTGTTTGCAGGCTACTGTACATTGTGGTCTCTGCATAAAGTTCTTGCAGAACTTCTGGATCACCCCTTAGTAAACACACTAAGCTTAACCTTGCAATTCAATGCACTGTGCCAAAACTTGCTAGAGGCAAGCTAAAATATCGTGCTTCTTTATAAATCAGTTCTTCATGGGCAACAGTGGCAATAAAAGCCCACTAACAAAACTGCTGGGAGGATAAATGCATTTTAAAAAACAAAACACCTTTAAATCCCCCTAAGGGACCACACACAATAAAAATTCATATTACTTAGTTTGGTTCAACTTGAGGATCATCCTTCATGTCTATTCACACGCAAAAATAAAAAAAGGATGGTTGGGATCACTTCTGTCTTCTTTTCCTGCAGCCTGCAGTGGACACTGAAGAACACACAGCACATTTAAACAAAATCCCTATACCACCTATCATGGAAAAAAAATATAAGAGAAAGGGACAACTACAGAAAATAAGATGTATTCAAGTAGCATACTGAGGGAAGAAAACAAAAACAAGATGTAACTTCTAATGAAAGTATTTTCTGTTCTCTTGGAGCCCCTGCACTTACACTAGCTTAAATGGTCTGGTTCTTTCCATCTACAGCTTGACAAGAGCCTTGCTTCAGTGGCTGACATGCAGCTACAAACAACCCCCGGAATAAAACAAACATATCAGGATGGTAAATGCCATTAAAGTAAAATAGAAGAATGAGAGAGATGGAATGGGAAAATATTTCTAAACAATTTAGTGCCAAAATTGGCTAAGTGAAATTTTCCATTCTTTAAGCCACCAACTTTTGAATTCTTATCCCTTCTCTCACACAGCAAGTTCTCTAGATGAGCAGAATACAAAAGGTTAAGAAAAAAATGAGTATCAAGCACACCTGTGTTCAACTTACTGTCTTGAGAAAGTTTTGGATAGAAAATAAAAAAACACATTTGGTCCTATCTGGCATTTCTTTTAGTCCAGTAATAACCAGAGTTCTTACTTCAGGTTTGAAATTATCCTTATGCTAATACGGTATAGGACAGTAGACTCAAGCATTTTTTTAAACAAATATACTCTAGGCTTGCATTTCCGAAGTTATAATTACATGAAACACTGACAACTTTTATGACTGACATGGCAGTCAGACTTGATCTATATTCCAAATTTCTCCCAATAGTTATGGACATGCAAATAATTT
Organism: Fulmarus glacialis; assembly: GCF_000690835.1. Lineage (NCBI taxonomy): Eukaryota > Metazoa > Chordata > Aves > Procellariiformes > Procellariidae > Fulmarus > Fulmarus glacialis. The sequence continues at coordinate 22,078 of NW_009214919.1, forward strand.
TCCTTTTTGAATTATATACATGAATGTGGAATTATGTGAACTAGGCATAGTGAATCTATGACAATCACTTGCACATTCAAAACGTGAATATTCGAAGTTATATCTTACAAACACATTGCAAAGTGGAGCAACATGCTCCTCTCACTGAGGATTTATATATTCTCCTGTTTCATAATCTTACATAATTACCAGAGTTTATTAGGATTGGTATTTCTTTTTTTGTAAGTATATTTTTAAACGAGCAAAGGCTGACACTGATTTTTTGTGTGTGTGCTCTCACTGAATAGCATGTCAAATATGCCATTTGAGATTTTAAATTTTTAGCCTTACAGTTTAAATTATTAGCCTTCAAAACCCGGCATGTGGATTTATAAGTGCTGTCTGAAGAATTCACTTGAGCAGCTTTAAAATACTCGGAAGGAGACAGTACAACATCTGTCCATGACAAGCTGCTGAAAACCAGGCAGCAAGCCAAGCACTCCCCAAAGTTCCAGGAAAATCAGAAAATCTTGAACAGCTGTAAACAGTAAAGCAAGAACTGCTTTTAACTTTAAATCAAAGAAATATAAAAGCTTGTGATAAGGATACAGGAGTTGCTCCTTGAAGTTTACTAAATAAATGAGGCACAACTTACCTAGTCCATATCAACGTATTACAGCTTATTACTATTTTACTGACGAAGATATACTTGCATCTTAAAATTACATTAGATTTAAAATATGGGGCGGGCTTCACTGCTTTGCAAAACTAAATTGATCCTACTCTGAGGAGTCCACTATGCAAATTCACAGGAGAATAAACTAGACAGAGCAAACCTGTAGAAGAAAAAAGTTAGACTTTAGGATTCTTTTGTCCATTAGGTTCATATCCTGAGCCTTCCCAGGGATTTCAACTGTCCTTTTGGAGTTTGTTTTGCTCTTAAGGAAACAAGAATAAAAATGATATTACAACAATGAAAACTACAGAATAAAGTGAAAAAGGCTTATAAGGTCAAACAGAGATAAGCAGAGGGGTAGAGACATGAAAGAAAGAAGGGTATAAGAAATTCTGAAAATGGAATTCTAAAAGGAAATTCTAAAAGATGTTTAACTCCTGGTGAAAGCAGAAGGAAAAACATGAACAAACAACAAAAATAGCCTGGTTTTATTACTTAAAAGAAAGCCGGAGTGTTTCAAGAAGAGAATGAAAGTATCACCTCTTTCAATATCAAGAAGAAAACTCAAAAGGCTTTTTCTAGCAATAACAAGTACAAGTAAAATGTTTTTGAACATGTTGCATTAAAAAAAAAATCTCAAAACATGAATTCTTGAGCTACAAAATGAACCTTGAGTGAAATTTTAGCTAAACACGCACAGTCCTGTGTTTTCAGTACCTCAAAGCAGTGTTCATCTATCAGACTTTCTTCTGTATAATAGATTCAACTACATTTTTCTTTTTCTGCCTTCTGCCAGAATGCTGCCAAATCATACAAGATTGAAGTCAAGGAGGGGGGCGGGGGGTGAGGGGAGTGAGTGCAAGAAAAAAAAAAAAAAAAAAATCACACAATCTTCAATTGCCTTCTCTTTTAATGTGTGATATCATATGTTAGGCTGCACGACAGTTGAGGGATGATACATGGGAAAGATTTACAGTAAGCCTTCAGGCTAGCTGGGGGGTTGGGGGGGGTGGGGGGTGCCACAGTGCTCTTCCCTGCTCTGTAGCCCTGCGTGTTAGAGGCATTGGTTGGCATCATACAAGGTTTGAGAGAGGAACAGATATTGCAGCCCAGCCAAACAGGAGTGCAATGCAGAAGCCATCTGTGTGAACCTGATGATATTCAAAGCACATGATGCAGGAAGTCTGCAAAAAATACAAACTTGACTCTGTGGAAGAAGTTCAGTGCCATGAGATCTGGGAAGAGCTGATGATGGAACTGAAGGAGACCCCTCCAAGGCTGGGCTGTAGACAAGTGCAGCTGAAGAGGTCTGGCAACATTAATTACAAGAACCATGTAATAAGGTACTTCTCAGATACACATCCTGACTTCCCATTTACTTCCTGGTGCTTTCAAAGCACTGACACAGAGCCCAGTACCCATTACTGCAGGCAGCTGCTACTGCTCTTGGCACCGTGCTGCAGTAATAGGGTGAAGCGAGGTGTTCAAACTGGAGCTTCCAAAATACAAATGCCTAGTGAGAGGCAACATGCTCAGGAGGAACCTGCACACAGTAATTACCTTCCCTGTCAGTCTAAAACAAGTCAAGCATAATCTTTCAAAAATTATACAAGCCCACCAACTTTTTTGTTTGTTCTTTTTTGTTATTGTTACCTTTTATTTTTTAAGATTGGGCAGTATTTAAGAGGCTGCTCCACTGTTGTTCTGAATATCCTTCCTTGGTTTTACTTTGGTCATGAAAGGGACAGTTTGTTATTGAAAACTTCATACCAAACTTCATACTCTTGTCTTGGCATTTGTGTAAATTGTATAAATAAAATTTAACTAGTTTTCATTTAAAATACAAACAGAAAGGCTTATCCGAGCTGATTGACAGCTTGGAGGAAAGCAGAACTGGTAGTTTATCAGAGACACGCAGGAGTGGTGGAAGGGAATTAAAATAGTGATTTCACATTAAAAATAAGGATCATCTAATTTAACTTGTGGCTGCCATGCAAGGAACTACTGAAGAATACTCTTCCTAACACCATTCACCTTCAAGACAAATTATTTCAGTTGGAGTGCCATGGGAAACAATACAGCCTTGAAGTGCCACAGTAAAAATAAAAATAGCATCCATAGCTTTCCCCCTAATATAGCAGATAATTTTTACCATTAATCTTCACAGGTTTGCACTGAACCTATTTTGTATCTTCTATTAACTTAAGAGAACCAGGCCTATAGCGACACTGAGAAACATCATTTAAGTCACAACGGGCAGTGTTCAATCCTGCTCAGAGAAAACACAAGTTATCATCATCTTACAGACTTAATGAAAAGAAACCAGAATTCATACCACAAGCTTCTTCGGTAAAATAAGATTTAAATGGCACACTTTCCCCTAATGGCAGCCACATGCAATGTTGTGGTGGGTTGACCCTGGCTGCTGGTTTTGGAAATCGTGACCCATCGTGCTGCTGGTTTTAGAAATTATGTATTAGGTTACAGGGACTGGTGTCAGAAGTGGCTGAGGGAGCAAGCACAAACCACCAAAATATATTAGGAAGACAAATTTCTCAATTAAAAACATATAGGCGTGCCACAGAATAACTAGGGATAAGGATACTCAGAATAAACAGTCTGCAACGTACACAAAGAGCTAACACTCAGCCGCCTTGCTTTGCTACCTTTCTGTATGTTTAGACATTATGAGCAAAATGCTGATGGGAACTTGTGACTTGTGTATTTATCCATTACAAGACCTAAATTCTTGTCTTTACATGAAACATGATGATGAACAACTATCACCATCTATCATCATCTCCCAGCCTCCAAAACTTGGTACAAATCAATATATATTGGCAATACTGCAAAGCAGTTTGTTCTTTTGAAATGGCTTTAAACAAAGTGACTTGGAAAATGTGTGTGGCTTCCAGGAACTACCATAACGGTAATATCTTAATACCAGTATTATTAGTACAATACAAGATGCTACAGAATCTTACTGTTTCAAAGGAAAAAAAAAAAAAAAAAAAGACACAAAACTCAATAAATGCTTTAGCATTTTCACTCATAAAGGCTAAGATTAAGTTCCTACTCAGTCAGACACCTGAGTTTCACAAGGGTTTTGTGCTAATTTGTTTAAGGAAAAGTAAACAACACAAAACAAGCAAGGTCTCTTCTTTTACTCAAAAGATCAGCCAGCAACTGCAGCATCCCCTTTGCCCTGGACATCATTCAGGTGATGTTTCATAACTCAGGTTATAAAAACACAGAATAAATAATCTCTCCCAGCTAACAGTACTTGTCTCATCTCAGTGCTTGTGCTCATCTCTCACTTTTCCAGGATGTGCTTTTCTCTCTCAATCTACCATCCACCTCGGGGCTGTTGTACATTGCTCCGAACTTCCTGAACATTTGGAGAGAGAAAAAGCTTTAGCATTTTCACTCATAAATAGGGGAACAAGATACGCCTAGCACGCTAAATTAATCCCATGAGCAGGTTAGCTACAGCCAAGGTTTTTTTTATGATTACATAGCAGGGGAAAAAAAAAAACCCCAAATAAAAACTGCAAACCAAAAAACAACCAGGAGTTCCCATGAGGGAGCAGCAGGGAGGAAAGCAAACAACACAAGCTGGGTATTACCGTCCGACTGCAGAGAGCTGACCTTTCAATATTAAACAAAACCTCCTACATATGCTGGAGTTAGGTAGGGTATGTGGCTCAGGCAGGAAAACAAAATGAAGGAAATAACAGTGCCAAATAAGTATACATGGTCACAGTAACCAATTAGGGTATTACTTTGAGTGGCCATATGAATCTAAATGCAAAGAGAAAAAAAATTATTTGGTACAGTCAATGAAAGTACTGAATTAAGAGAAAAATATGACAGCAGTCTGCTCAAAGTGTTTTATATCCGTGGATGTACAGGAAGGCTGTATCATATTGATGCTATGCCAAAAGCATTTGCGAAAAAAAAGACACAGATTAGAGGCAAAGTCTACTCAGAGTCTGAAATGGCACAGCAGAGAGAATCGAGGGAAAAATCAGGATGGTGGGACTATCCAAATAAATATCAAGAAACATGGTAAGCAAGAGCTGACGCAGAAAAACACTGCGAAGTACTGGACACATGTTCAACTTTAACTGAAATGCTCAAGAAACTTTTTTCAATATAGTGACTTTGTTCACTCATCCTCTTTCCAGGATAGAAAAAGCTACAGGCAGCAGACAACTAGAGCAAGGACATCCTCTTCCTTTCTAGGTCCCAGCAGCTCAGAGCTCAGGGCAGGACTGCCGGCACCAAGTTCTCCTGCAGAGCAGGCTCTCCCCAGCATTTCGCCTACAATCAAGTATGAAGCAATTGCATCTTTTCAGCGAATTGAGATGTTAAATAAATACAGGAGTAAAAAGAAAAAAGCTGAAGACAAGAGGGTTTTTTTTAATACAGAGAAATTTCCTCCTTATAGCTGGGTGTAGTGTGCAAAGTTTATTTTTAAAATGCCTTCAGGGCTAAACCTCAGAAAACAGAGCTTTGCAGATGAGAATACCACTAGTTCCTTTAAAGGTGCATACAAGAAGCTATATAGTATCGGGAGCCACAAACGGAAAAATCACACAAAATAAAGTTATTTTATATTGGTAGAGAAATTGGTCTGTTCAAAAAGACTAACGCTACCTTACACTACAGAGTACCTACCACGCTATCCGCTACCGTTAAGGGAATTTCAGGAATATTTCCATTATACTGCTAATGTTTTCAATTTATCACAATTCTCCAGAGCAAGCTCGCAAATCAGTATTTTTCAGACAGCATCTCTGACAGTAAGTAATCTTGACCCATCTCCCCACCCCCCCCAAAAAAAAAAAAGGTATAAGCAGAAGGGGCTCAGTTATGTTACAGCAAGTGAGAAAGAAAAAATAACCTTTTCTCACACAGAAAAATAATTCTTGAAATGTAAAAAACGATTACAAGCAGTTCTAGCAGTAATAATTCTGAACTCAGAGATGAAGTCTGGCACGTTAATATCCACCTCTGGGAAAGCCAAGAGACAAGCAAATTGCTCCACAAACTAGCTTATTGCTAGCTATGATGATTTTATGACAACTTATTGTAACTGTATGCTTTTAAAAAGCACACAGCAGAAGCTACTATGAAGCTGAACTTTATTTACAGTAATATTTACAGTATTTTGCAACTTTCGTAGTCACCTTGCACCTGCAAGGGAAAACCTACCTGGCATTTGGTCTTTACCAAAAGCACCACATTTCAAGGTTCACTTTTTGGGTATTGTTTCTGTTAAAGATTGCAGTTTCCTTACAGATATATTTCTATGAAATTCAAACCCTTTAAACAATAACTAGCAGAGGTTATTTTGTCACAATACAAAAATCAACATACATCAGAATGAGAATGAACTCCTGAATACTTTAGAGAACTACCTTTATTTGATAAAGGAATGAAGAAAAGTGGAAGCCTCAACATATCGAGCGAAGTTTTTCAGAAGAGGTCACTTGGGAAACCTATTTTTGGATGGTCAACTTTTGACATCTTTAAAAAGACTTTCTTTCAAATCAAGCTGAACACTTACATCTAGAGAATAGGATCTTTTATGAGAAAGTCAGGCATGTAATATATTAATATGCCTGAATTTTCACAAACCTTTGTAATCTCCTTGCCTATTCACTGGACCAAATGTTTCCTTTCCAGACCCTCTCATAACTAGTTATAAGCAAAAGCAAACACAAAAGCAAGCATTCAGAAATCTTCTCATTTCCTGATAAAAGTGACCATTGCCAGTTTTCAGAAAAACAAGGACAAGGGAGAAAAGAGACTTTCAAGCCATTCAGTATATTGTCTTAGAATAATTCTAAATACTGTTTTATTTTATACTTGCAATAGAACCATAATTCTATCTTTCTTTTTTCCTAAGGTCATAGTAATGTCAGGGACTTTAAAAAGAACTTTGAGTTTGCCAGGTTTTACCAGCCTGCTTCAAAAAATGAGGGTCAATTTTTTGTACTTACCTCTTAATCAATATTCAAAAACACTGCACACATTAAAAAGGTAACCATAAAAACGGTCTCAGATGTAATGAAAAAGATCATATGGTGCAACATTATTGTAAAGAGACTGCTGTAACTAATTTCAATGTTTTGTTCCACAAAAAGCTTAATGTTGTTCATAGAATTCATCATAAGATACGAACATGAAATTCCAAGGCAAAGAGCTTTTCTTATCAAAGAGCTTTGTCTTATCAAGCAACACACAAGATTTTAGCCAGAGAAAGTTCTTCCATCAGTCAACCCACAAAGGAGGAGGTTAGACTGCTAGTCAATTTAGAAGAGTAACTACTGAGCAAGACTGGGTTAAGAGAAGCAGGTTACAGTCTCAGCTCAGGTTTTTAGCAAGTCCTTTATCCTCCATTTCAATTTTCCACTGGAGATTAGGTTTATCTTCATCTGTAGATATGAAAGCTCTTGAGAGGAGACATACTGCATAGGTTTTAATCAATAAGGTGCAATTTAAAACTTAATTCCTCCAAACTACATTAAGAAAGAACAAGAAAGGGGATTCAGTTCTTCAAATCTAACTGCATGCATTTGTACCTCAAACGCAAGTCTCAATACACAAAATAGAATTTTATAAAAAGACTGCTGACTTCTCTCTTACCTAACAAGCAGAGCCTACTAAATCAGACCACTAAGGAAAGAGAAGAATAAAGAACTATTTCATTCTTCCTTGAAGCATGCACAAAAACTATTAAACCAGCAGGCTAACATCAATTCTGAAAAAAACATTCCACTTCAGGTATTTTGTATACATGCTTACTTCTGCAGACTCATCTTTAAAAATGAGGGGGTTTACATATTCATTTCTCTTGAAAAAGAGAAATTTTCCTTTAAAAAAATTAAGATTATGAACAGTTTCTATCAATAACAACATTTTTTTTAATCCTCTGAATCCTTAACACAAAGGCAGCACAAGGCTTCAGGAGTGACATGGAAGCCAAAACCAGAACAAGACACAGGAAAGTGTAACTAGCACTGAACCACACCTGGCTTTCCTGAGACCTAAAATGCAAAGAAAAGCATGAGATAATACCTTGCATGATCTTCTCCCAACCAGAGTTTAAATGCTCATAAGGGTAATGGTGGAAGGTCAGAAAAATACGCAAACCAACCACAGCAAATACTCCAGAAATATGTGATTTCTGATCAATCAGATCAAAGTTTAAATAGTGTTACAACTAAAATGCAAGTCATTTTTATTTTAGAAGTTGTTCCTGGGAGTCCTTATTAACAATTACATTAACTGCAGATGAAAGACAGACAGGAAAAGTACAGGTATAAACATTATACCACAGCACGTGGGATTCCTTTTCAGGCCATACAGCTCCTGCACTACCCTCCTATGTCTGCTTGAGATTGGGCAAGTTTCTTTATGAACTTGCTGAACACATCCAGCAGACAGCTTCAGGATTCTAAAAATGTTATTTTTATTCAATCTGTTGTGTTGCACTTTTTTTGCAGCATTTAAGTATTAGCCAACTTTGCAAATTTTTCCAGGGTGTTTTTTTTTTGTTTGGGGTTGGTTGCTTTGGGTTTTTTTGGTCACAGCTATGTTGTTTCTTAATATTAAAAAACCAAAGCATATGAAGAGCTAAAGTGAGAATGAGAGAAAAAACCCTTCTGATGATGCAGTATACTCATGATATCCCAATCTACAGCATACTAAGGGCTATGTCAGAGTTTCAGTGGAGGCAACTCCACAATTAAAAGATTTTTGTCTTCTGTGTCTCTGCCTTACAGAGCATGTTTTTGCCAAAACAGCTCCAGCTGATGAAGCTTTATGCTATTCATGCTCTACAGAAAGCTAAGCAAAAGGCAGTCACTGTAACAGTCACGATAAATCCAATGCAGAATCTGACACAGCAAATAATCTTATAGACCATTGTTTTGTACTTAAACCATTCCAAAATTACAATAATCATGAAAGTACAAATTGCTTATAGTAGTCAAAGCTGGAATAAATATATGAAATCCCCATTCCTCTTGTTGCAAAGCTGCTTATTGAAGTTATTTGTAATGTGCATCACTCGAACTTCCAACTTGGTGTTTCTTCAAACACCACATTCACTGTTTCTAAATGTAGTCTGCTTGTCTGAAATTTTTAACCAAGATACAAAAATCAATGTTATAT
>NW_009214919.1:30950-31582 GCF_000690835.1 Fulmarus glacialis
AAAGCCTCCAACACACCACACAAGCCACATTCTTTTAAGTCACAAATAAACCCTAAAGTGGTTTTTCCTGTCTTGCTTCTAATGAAGCATCCTCAGTTCCCAACAGCAAATTGTAACTTTGTCAGTCAGGAGAAAATAAACTCTATAAGCAGAAATGAAAGCTTCTAAACAATACATACATCTCCTTTAACTCAAAATGCAAATATTTCCCAGACCTGTTATTTAAGCTTTTGAAAAAAAAGGCTAGAAAAAAAACCAAGTCACCAGTGAAATGTTAATATTGTATCTGTGTTGATTTCTTTTTCAGGATTTTTACAGTGAATTTGTGGTGTCGTTCCATGATCTGTAACAGAAGGCGGGGGGGCGGTGGGGCCAAAGAGGGTCAGAGCATCTGAAAGTTTAGGCACACAAACAAAACTTCTTGTGTGTTCATCAAGAAGATGAACTTGCCCTTCATCTGGCTTTATGGTGACTGCTGTGCACACTCTTTGCCAGCTGCAAATGCCAGGCAGTCAGAGGTTAAGGATTCACTCAATAGAAGCAGTTATGCTAAATAACTTCACTGTTGCCAGAATTACTAGACATCTGATCATGTGCAATAATCCATTGGTATTACTTGGCCCTGAAAAATC
>NW_009214919.1:31605-57425 GCF_000690835.1 Fulmarus glacialis
CCCGGAAAGTTATTCTTGCTCAGGAAATGATCAATCCTTCTTGGCTGGTGACAACTTCATCAATGGGAAATTCTCTCCTATTGAGTTTCAAGCACATACACACCCTATCCATACCTGAGCTGTACACACATCTGCACATGATGTTTACTACTGTCCAGCCAGACTTCTGGTTCAGCCCAGGCAACAAATGCTGCAGACATCGGCCATGAAGAGCCCAGCACTAAGAGGCCACTGTTGCAACAGTCCAGTTAGGAGCCTACCCAGATTCATAAGATTTTTTTGACTTAACAGTGACAAGAACTCCTTCCTTTAAAAAAAAGTTTCCTGGAAATCATGCTGCTCGCCTTTCAAAAATCACCACTGAACAGTTGATATACCAAGGTTTTTAATCTTCCGATTAACTTATCTGCTTAAGCTTCCCCAAAAATATGGACTCTGAAAACATATACTGGGGAAGAATGCAAGTACTGTAGCATGATGACATCTGATGTTAGTGCAACTGCTTTAGTTGAGGAGAAATAAAAAATTCAACAACTATATTATATGTACAGCTATAAATTAAATAGCTCATTAGCTAACAGTAAATAAGGTTTGTAAGTAAGTATCTACTATCTTCCCAGTAGATAGTCCCCCTCAAGTATACCTCACAATTTCCAATTGTTATTACAAAACTGTAACAATCTAGTCAAGATATGGATATAGATAAATGCATACATCTAGACACATACATGTCTATAACCAAATGCACCTGAGGAACTCACAAGAGAAAGACAACACTTTGCATGGCATTTCCAAACAACAAGAAAGTGAAAGGATGCCCAGACCAACTGAAGGAGCTTTGCGAATGGAAAAGCAGACAGATGCCATGGCTCATCCCAAACCCTGAGTGATACAGCACAAATGAGAGATCATGCTCCACTGGAAGAAGTAAATCTCAACAGAAAACAATGGAATTTCCTTTCCTAGGAAACTACTTCTGTCATCTCTTGCTACGAGAGGGACCCATGTGCACAAAGTGCATCTCTACATGTAAGGACTCAGAACAGAGAAGCAGCACTAATGAGGTGCTTACAACTGTCTGAATTTATTCTCCCCCGGGGATCGTTTTAGAAGAAAAAGTATATAGTAACAGTACAAACATTCAATCAAAAATACGTTCTAACACATTTTCATCTTTTTCCTTCTTTAAGGGGAATAATTCCAATTGAATTCCTCTTTTGATTTCCAATGTCACAATCTATAAAGGTCTTGCCTTTTATCACTGAAGCAAAAGCTAAAAATGTTATCTATGTATATTGGATCATCTCTGATAAATACTGATGGTGTTATACACTGTAGAAGTAGCTTTATTCTTGTTTCTACTTAGTCTATTTTGAAAATTTAGCAATTACATTTCTCAGCTGTGTTCACATGATTTCTGGTAAGGCCATCCTGAAAGCTATGTGAAATTCTAGGCTATGAAAAAACCTGTTTCTTCAAGAAAGTACTGTTTTGTGATGAAATACAGTGTTATTAACTAGTGTTAATAATGTAATTTGTAATTTACAAGTATAAAATTGAAAGATGGTTTTTTGGTCAAATATTATAATTTTTCACATCCAAGCTTCTATGGCAATTGAGCCAAAACCAGTGAAAAAACAGCAAGAGGTGATATGTGTCAGTAACAGTAGTACTCAAGTACTTATCTTCAGTATGTTGACTGCACCAAATTTTACAAGGAGATCCTCACATTTCTAGCCATAATTTTTTTTGTTGGGTTTTTGTTTTTTGTTTGTTGTTTGTTTTTTTTTTTTTAAAACTAAGACTTAAGCAGACATTATAATCTTTTATTGTAACCAGAGCACAGGTGGAAAGCTAGCTGAGATGCCTAACATGCTTCTTTGCATTCTAATGTGAATTTATAATTTCAAAGTTAGTAACAGGTTAAGGAACATTCCTGATCACTATTTTCTTGCTTGGTTTCTTCCTCAACCCCCACCCCCTTCTTTTTGCTCTGCAACTTCAGTTCCAGCACAGTTCAACTGCAACATCACTAGAGAGATGTGCGGTGCAGGGAAGAATAAAAATAGAAGGAGGTTAAATAGTCATGATGAACATGAGACCCTGATACTGCCTTAGGAACAGAAATTCTGAGTATGTCTGAAGATATACTAGTATCTAAACAAAAAAATACAGAGTTTGTAACTCTCCAACAGTTTTCCACATAGCAGAGAGACCAACTGATTCCCCTATCCTGAAAAACGCCATGAGCATTAGCCAATACAACATTCTAAACTCAAACTTGCTGATACAAGAGTTCAGCTTCTTTCCACTAGGAAGCAGTGTTAAACCAACAAATACATGGTTGGGATGAAGTGACCTAGCCCTAGACTACATTCAGTGAAAGGGACAGTACTCATTTCAGTATAGCAATCCAGCAAAATTAATGTCACTTCTCATCGCCTAAAATGACCAGCGTCATACAAAGCACTGAACTCAAGTTCCTTGGTATACAAGAAGAAATCTGACAGATTGCTAACAGACCTGTATTAATATTCACTGAAGGAGGGGAGACAAGCTTTAGAAGGGGCAGACCTCACTCTATAGTCCATCAGCATGTAGAATTTGGTACTTCAGATCAAACTGAGAAAGCCATATATAGATTTAAATAAACTACGTACAGCTGGCATATTATGGATTCCAAATTGCAAATTACAGAATTTACCATTATCACACTTCTTTAAAAGTTACACCGTATCAGAAAACCTACTCCAGAACTACACTGTCCTACTAATTTAACTTATTCTTAGGTAAAAGAAAGAGGACAACGCAATCAACTCCTATGAACATTACCTACTGGTTTTATTATCTTAGTTCCTGGATGAATTACTTTTTAGAATAAGTGACTAGTTTAGCATCAGCACTAAATTCAGCCTAAATTATTAATGCTCCTAAAACTAGAATAAACTATGGTGAAAACTGACCACTCAGAACAAGTCAATACAACCTTGGTAAAGTAAGTAAAAAAATTCAGAACATGTTAAAATGAAAATGCTCTACATTAACCTCAAGGAATATCTGCAACCACAGTTAAAATTTACATACCCCATACGACTAACCTTCTTCAGGTTCAGTTCTTTACTTCTCTCTCTTAAAAAAGACAGTGACTTCCCCACATAACTATTTCCCTTTGATAATTATTCACAGTGATAAGATGGCCATGAGAAAAAGAACATACAACCTCTGATTGCAGCATACCATTCAATAACTGTCTCAATCCTGCTTTGTCTTGAAATATTAAATGTGTTCTATTTTGCCTTTTGATAAAGTATGAAAAACGTGTTTTTGAATCTAACATGTTAATAAATAATTACAACCAACTCCTTTGAAAGCCATCACATTTTTTAAAACAACATAACATAACATAATACTGAACGTGTCACATTATAACCTAAGACTAAGACATAGTAACACAGAAATAGGAGGGCACACCACACAACACTTCTTTTTCTGCTCTCTGCTATTGGTACCAGGGGTTGACAGGAACACATTCTCTAAAGTTGCTGTTTCAAACTTGTATCCATGGACAGAAGAGACCACAAAGTTCAGCAGCTCTCAACTTCTCGAACAGTACAGATCAACACTATTTTGGTATGACTTTGCTAAACATACTCTCCAGCAGACAGCAACATAGCAGCATGAGGAGTGTGGCTGTGACCCTACTCACCGTCTCCCTTCCTGGCTGTAGCTACAAGTGTGCAATGTGGTGCTCGAGGTTCATGACAAACTCTCCTTTATAATTTTCTTTTTTTTGCCATAGGTCTGTAGTTTGCATGTGTTTCTTTTTACAAGCTTCCTTCTTCTGTTAAAAATTTAAGACAATGCAAAAAGAGCAAAGTGTTTTCAGATTACATAGTTTATGGGCACAGATATTCTGCCATTTCTAATCCTACTTAACACAAGAAATCTGCTGAGCAGGACACAGGGATTGAAGCCAAGGTATCTACATCCTTTTCCTGGTGCTGTCACTCACTGTCCTGGTTTCAGCTGGCATAGAGTTAATTTTCTTCCTAGTAGCTGGTCCAGTGCTGTGTTTTGGATTTAGTATGAGAAGAATGTTGATAACACACTGATGTTTTAGCTGTCAGTAGGTAGTGTTTACAGTAGTCAAGGACTTTTCAGCTTCCCATGCTCTGCCAGGTGCACAAGAAGCTGGGAGGGAGCATAGCCAGGACAGCTGACCCAACTGGCCAACGGGGTATTCCATACCATATGACGTCATGCTCAGTATATAAGCTGGGGGGAGTTGGCTGGGGAGCAGTGACCACTGCTCGGGGATTGGCTGGGCATCGGTCAGCAGGTGGTAAGCAACTGTATTGTGCATCACTTATTTTGTATATTCCATCATTATTACTATTATTTTTCCCTTCCTTTTCTGTTCTATTAAACTGTCTTTATCTCAATCCACAAATTTTACTTTTTTTCCCCCGATTCTCTCCCCCATCCCACTGCGGTGGGGGTGTGGGGTGGGAATGAGCAAGCAGCTGTGTGGTGTTTAGCTGCCAGCTAGGGCAACACTCACTCACTGAGGAAGCTTCTGCAATCACCTCCACAGCTCTGAATGAAATTCTCTTTCCTTTAATTTTTTTTTTTCCTGGCAATGATTAACATGTTGTCAACAGCTAAATTCAAAAGAGTTACAATATTTAGCTAAGCACATCAGCAAATTCTTCCACAGAACACATCCCGTCCAAGCTCTCTCGCTCCAGAATGGACCTCTAGTGAGAGTTACAGAGACAAAATATATGCTACAGTCAGAGCACACCAGCAAAAGGAAGTTTCAACTAGCTGGTGAGACATGATACGTCCCCCTCCTCCAGCAACAGAGCAGACCAAAAATCACATTTCAAGCATTCCTGTCAGCACATGCAGAGAGTTTCCCAAAGGCCGGGTGCCCCCCCCCTGGAAAGCATAGCCTTCAGAAGAAGGAGCCCCACAGATGAACCCATATCCCAGTTGCAACCAAGGGAAGTAGGTCCAGGGAGAAGTTGCACAGGGAGAAGAATGCAGCTAGCACTTGGAACCACACGGTCACACCCACAAAGAGCTTCCCATATCAAACAGCAGCCTTCGCTGCAGATTCCTGGTTTGGGGAACAGTTTTTCCACCACATCGCTTCTTGCCATGAAGACCAACTTGTACAAACGTGAGAAGAAAAAAAAGATCAGATATTATAGTATAAATGACGAACACAAGTAAGTATTACATTTTTCCCCCACACTCCCTTCCCATTGAACAAAGCTGGAAGTGAGCAGAACAGCGTAGAAACCCGTAACCGTAAATGAAAAGGTCTCAAAAATAGCACAACTGAAATACAAGAAATAGCTGATAACCAAGCAGTTATTTTCCTGAGTTTGGCCTTCAGAGGACGTGTCTAACGGCTCACCTAAACAGGGAGAGTCAAGAGAAAGAAGACGAGTTAGCCAAAGGCATTACATCAGCACACATAAATTAAAGCACATTATACTCTTGTAAGGACATTCCCTCCAGGAAGATCAACCTGAAAAATCAAACGAAGGCCATCTTCTCCTCTGCAAAAGGGCATAATGCACCTTAACTTACAGGCATTAATTTCTCATCTTTGGTTAACTGTATCAACTCTCCTGAATGTGACTGGATAGGCAATCCCTTAGACATACTAAATGGCATAAAAGAAACAGTGAGCACTATCATCTCATAAAAAACTACCTAATAATTGGCAAAACTGTAGAAGATGTAAAAATACAAGATTTGAGAGAGTAGAAGCTTCAGCACTTTTTTCTTCCAGGAAGAAGAGTATTAAAAACCTCCATAAGGGGTAACACAGCATCCTCCTCAAACGCCTGCAGGCAGGACACTGGCTGCTGGTACCTACATGCAGGCTCTTTCTCCACTGGCTTCTGTTACACATTATTCAAGAACTATAACTTTCCTTCCCCCTAGAAGCTCCCACCCCATTCCCTTTACAGCAGTGCAAAAACACAGATGAACAACTGATACAAGACAAGCCGTTAATGCACTATATGGTGCATATTTTTAACAAAAACAGATTTAAAAACAAGTTTAACTGTGGCCTCTTGGAGTATTCATAGGTTTAGGTTTTACAAAACTTACTTGGACTCATTTATTTCCCTTTGGGCAGCAGAATTATGATGGTATTTTTTTCTTTAACTAGTACAGAAGGTTTACTATCTCCTAGACTACTCGATTCAGTATTAACATCTCAAAACTATAGCTAGCCTAAGGATAACATGGTTTCCTTGATGCTCTCAGCCTTAATAAGCCAACTTGCACTGGTTTCAAAAATCAGTTTAACCCTGACAGTTCTACACCATCTTTAAGTAAAGATAATATAATTTCAGTGAGATGTCATGCCCTTCCCTACATTTGAAACATATCACACATTTTTAAGAATTTAAATTCTAATACAGCTGACCAAAAACAATCAAATGCAAGCCACACTGAGGAGCCTATTATCTGACATTTGAAGTACAGAGCTGAATGAACTAACACACCTAAAAACTTCAAATAATAGATTCCATTAAGCTGCAGGTAGCACTACAGTTATTTTGTTTTATGCTTTGGTGTACTTCAGAAATCACACAGCAATTTCACATAATCTCAGCTGGTACATTATCCCCATGCTTTAATAAACAAGAAAAAAGTTTACCG
The DNA here is from genome assembly GCF_000690835.1 of Fulmarus glacialis. Lineage (NCBI taxonomy): Eukaryota > Metazoa > Chordata > Aves > Procellariiformes > Procellariidae > Fulmarus > Fulmarus glacialis. Next base: position 38,296 of record NW_009214919.1, read on the forward strand.
AAGTTAATTCAGTGATGACATTTTAAGGATAAAAAATAGAAATAAAGTATTATTAGTTAGCTAGTCTATCTGTAAAGAAAAAAATATACTAATCGCATGCTACTCCTTGCTCCATGATGCAATCTCCGCACACAAAACTCAGAATGGCAGGATTCTTTTAGGCTACCCTTGCAAACTCGTTACATACGTTACCTTCCAACAGGCACATAACGGGTCTATTTCTGTTCTGCTGATTCCAAGGTTTCTCTTGCAGAGCAAGTCTGTCAAATTTGTCAAACGCTGAAAGCACAGAACACACAGTAGCAGAAAAATTTGGAAGGTTCAAAACCTTTGCAAGAAAACATTAACATAGTGTTAAAACTTATTTCAGAACTAAAAAATTATTTAAAGCCTTTAAGCTACTGCTGAACAAAGCAAAAAATTCTCTTCACAACATGAAAATGGTAGGTAATAGTTATGTCAAATGAATGATTGTATCTTCCTGCAAGGCTTGGATTTAATCCTTCAGTCGCATTATGTGCTGGTTCGCAGTGTTTTACTGATGACAGCAGATGGTTAGGACTAGCGCTGTCCATAAAGAATGCAGGTTCTCTACAGTTATCTCTTTTGCAAATAGCATTTCTTTGAAGAAGCATTCGCTGATTCAGTTTTGTGAACTGATTAACCCCGAGCATGGACAACCCTCCAAGAGAGGGCTGTGCAGCACCAGCGCACCTCACCATGTGAGCGGCGCTTCTGCGGCTCACAGAGCTAAATGAAGTTTAGTTTCCTGGCTTACTTTCAGGATACAATTCGCTAGTGTCAAATGAGAAACTCCACACTGAAGCTTTCTTTGCAAATATGAACAGACTTTAAATAGTTACCAAATATATTCTGCCACAGCCAGCGAGACAAAAGCTCTAACTTCTCACAGTAGTCACACCCATGTATTTTTAAATCATTGCTACACTATAAATACAAGAAACTATGCATGAGCAACTCTAAAAAAGAGCAAGATAATATTAAAGTTATTTACACAAAACTAACTGTATTAGTTATAATGCCAATTTTCTTATTTAGTCCATTTTAAAAGCTTCATCTAAAACAGAATTTACAAAAACACACCTTTGAGCCACAAACCATGCATGACAGCTGTCAGGTTTATGTTTGAATGATTTTTTTTTAAAATTTTTTTTTAAATACCCAAGAGAACTATTTCTCTCATAATCACTTTAAATCTTACCCTTTCCAGTTTTGAAACACTGCCCTTCTAAAAGGCATATTTAAGATTTAAAGAAAAAAAGCAAATCCTGTTACAGATCAGTATCCCCTTACACCACATGAGGATTTGGTCTTTTCCTGATCAAAGACACGTATTTATTGTTCCATCACTTCTATACTGGATGTATCACTGCAAGGCAACTGCAATACAATTCAGGTTTTATGAAGTATGCCAGAAGAGCATAAGATGGGAAAGAAAAGGTAAGTTAGAATTTTCATACTGAATTCCTATCTACAGCTTCAGACCCTGTATTAAACAGTGTTATTTCAAATAGTAGGATTCAAACTTAAATTTCTTGTCAGTGAATTATCACACTTAACATTTACAAAAAATGTCATCCCTTCTGAAAAACTAAATATATAAAAGTCAAACATACAAAGTCAAACTATACAAAGGAGATAACTAAAGCCGTTTGCCTATTTCTAGACCGAAAGACACACCAATACACTGAAGCAGTTGTCACATAAGACATCACAAATTCTGTAGTGAAATTATGTTAGAATCCATATTTAATGTAATATTTGAAATTGTTCATAGAAGTTTGAGATCCAAAATAGCCCATGGCTTATTTTGTAAAGCACTTTGCACTCTGGTCCCTTATAACTTTTTACATGTAGTCAATGATTGAACCACAGTAGTCTCATCACGGATTTACTAACCAGAACAGTAAAGAATATATTGCATCAAAAATCTCTGGCATCTTCCTTTAATTAAAAAAATACTCAATTTTCAAAAAAAATACAATAGGAGACATAACCAGTCAGAATAATCTTAAAACCAGACATATTTACCATAGGTTTCTTGGCAGCCAAACTACCACAATAAATCCCTCATGAAGCTCTATTTTCTTCACGTATTCCTCAGATTACCAAACACAAAAAAAAATCCACACGTTCAGCATTTAAGAAAATTGTTCAGAACCCTGGAAAAAAGTAATAAATCTCATAACCACTTGCTTCCACTTCCCTGATAGCCATAATACTTTGAATTTTATTGACTGCTTTATTTCCCCCCTCCCTCTCACCTCCCCACATTTTGACTGGAATAATCCCTCCTTTGAAAGCATACAATAACTTAATAAATATAAATAAATTTAAGCTTTCACATTTCTCATTCTTTTGCCAGTATAATTTCTAAAGCTATCATCTTCTTATCAGCTTGCCTACGCTAAAGCAAAAGTCAACTTTCCAGATTAAAATCAAGAAAGAAAATGCACATTTTAAGTAAAATAGTAATTTGGACATTTCCCAAATAAAGATCTGGTAAGTCTTAAAAACGTCTGAAACTGTTTTAGAAGTTGGTCAATCACACATGAAGCAGTTCTGCTAAGCACAGGCTCAAACAGGAGCTCCATTAGGTGCTTTGAAACACAAATTCCCACAAGCTGTTTGTGGCATACACAGCTCCTGTATACTGTGCCAAAAATATAGCCCATTACTAAATTGCAACTAATTATCATCATCTGAATGTGCTCCATGAAGCACAGAAAGATAATCTGACCTTAAATCCAGAGGAAAATGGAACAATGAATGAGAATACTGTAATAATTTTCTTTGCTGTCAGAAGTAAAATAGACATGCCTTTGAATAGATTGCAAGTGGGTTTGACCCCCCCCCTCCAAACAAATGCCTAAGCTGAAATTCAATCGATTTGAAGAATAATAGCTTTGATAATGCTGTGCAAGTTTTCAGTCGTTCTAATTTAATAATATCAAGGGTTCTTTGTGCAACACCAACCATCAATAGAAGCTTTAATTACTAATTAAGCAAGGACAGAGAATACAAAAAAGAAAGTCAGAAAGCATCAAGAAAAAAATTTGTGCCCACATATCTCAACAAACCTGACATTTTTTTCCTACTGAAACCTATTCTATGAAAGTTTTTCCTATCAGTTTTACTCAGAGGTAGGATTCCCCCCTATTCACTATTTTGGAAAGGCAGATCTTACTTCTGGTGTTATGTTGCTCAGAGACTTTTAGAACATGCCAAGGAGAAATCCAAACCAGATGAGCTGTTTGGACTTTTTTAGCAAACTGTCTTCCCAGAAGTGCTCGATCATCATCCCTATACATGAGTTAGTGATTTTGTGTGACTCACCTACAAGGAGTGAAATCTGTTATAAGACCCAACACCACAAGAGTTTCTGGTTTTAGTCCCACGTACAAACTCAGTAGTGTTTGAAACCGTGGCACAGCACTAGCTTTAGCTTTTTGCTAGAGAAAACAAAAGAGCATAAAAGACTGATGTTGAAGAATGCACTTTAAAAAGAAGCCACAAATCCTTTCAACCCTTAAACCCATTACTTTAAACTTATGTGGCAACTCTAATAGTTACATATTATACAGAAAAGCTGTTGATGCCATATAGTCTTGTAGCATTTCCAGCTAGTTTTCAGAACACTTGCCTACCTCTAGGTGCCAACAGCAACAAAAACCCATTCAGGAATTAGCACAAAATAGTGCATATTTCAACAGCAGATGCTAACTGTCTAAACAACACAAGGTGAAGTGTTTTTCCAGCAAAAAAAACATTGGCATTCAGTGGACAGAACCAAGTATTAGCAGCTTTTGCTTATTACATGTACTTTACATGATACACCTCCCTGTGACCAAGTCACTTCTGTGTGGCAAGATTGACGCATCCATTGCCTACCATCACACTTGCTACAAGTTACATAGTGTCTGTGTGCTTGGAAATTCTAGGCATACTTGGTCCTTCAAACATCCGAAAATAAGGTGTGATTTTAGTCATTTGTGATCTTGCATCTCTATCTGTAATGGCAGCAGTTTTTGGGTTTGGAGGTCCAGTCAGGCCTATAATGAAGCTTTGTAGAGCTTGGTTGGAAGCCTCAGGAGCTATCAACAAACTTCAAATTTATTTCTCCAAAGGAAAACAATGAGGGAGAAAAGAGAGTGCAACTGAAGGATTTGGGGAAGTGGAGTGTTGATGTTTTGGTTTCTTCAATTTCACTATAAAAAACATCATGCAGGATGAGAAAGTAACACACAAAAATACATTCTACATAGACCGACCTTGTCAACAGCTGGCCTTCAACACTGCACATGTATCAGGTCTTTGATCCTAACCAGCTATAAAAATATATGCTGCTTATTTAAACAGACAGAAAGAAAGCTAGAAAAAAGACACAATTTATGAGTACTCTTTATCTCCATCTGCTGCTCAGCTAAACATTTCAGAGAGAAAGAAGAATTCCAGGAGATTAGCAGAAATCAGTTTCATCATAAGTTTAGACATTTACAAATCTTAACTTATACAATTCTTTTGTGCGCTGTGAAAACAATGCAGGATACAAATTACCTGTATACTGAAAAAATCTGTATCTAATTCCCTGCAGTCTTTGCTACCTCTACAGCACCCATAGGTATTCAAATTTGAGATTAGTACTCTATAATCAGATTATAGATTATTATCAGATCTAGGAGGCAAACTTCTGCATTTTTCATATGACAAATTGAGGGCTCTGCCTTACCATATTGTTAATTCAAGCTGTAACTCAAGTTTTGTGTCCCATTCTCATAAGACTTTTTGCCTGAGTTCACCAACTCTTCAGAAAAAGCTGCTAGAAACATCAGTTAAAACTCAAACATTGCTGATGTTCAGAAGAATGAGACAGTGGGGATACAACAGGGGCTAGTCCAGCCACTTTGCATAACCTGAATTATTCCCCAGGGTGGTTACTTTACTCTCAGGGTTTACAAGTTAAATACATGAATGCAAAGTACTGTAAAATATTGAAATCAAGACAACTTCAGGTCACTTTGTTTTTAGGAAAAGGCCTAAATTGTGCAGGAGTCTTGAGCTAGCCATGTCTAAAAGTGCCTTTTACGTGACATTCATCTACACAGACAATGATCAAAAAGGTAAGTGCAATAGATTGGTTGACCCTTGCTAGCTTTAGCCAAACTGGCACAGGCAATGGAAATAAAGATATTGAGGACTAGAAACCCCAGGAAAAGCCCAGCAAAATCCTGGTAACTATTTTAATGCACATCAATTCAGCATTCATGCTATAATGGAAGCCATACTACAACGATCCTTTTCCTCTGCTGAGAGCTCTGACAGATGACAGTCGAGAGCATGCTGAATGGGGCCTGACAACCCTAACTATCTTTCTCAAAGAAGTTAATTTGGCTAGTTCCTTGTATTAAGAAGAATCTGTCAAACGTTTTTAATTTAATGATGGAGCAGCTACCCCTGGAAACCATTTCCAGGCATATGAACACTAAGAAAATCACCAGCAGTAGTCAGAATGTATTCACCAAAGGGAAGTCATGCTTGACCAACTTGATGAACTCCTACAATGAAGTGACTGGCCTGACTGAAAAGGGGAGAGCAGTGGATGTTGTCTACCTGGACTTCAGTAAGGCCTTTGACACTGTCTCCCATAAGATCCTCATACACAAGCTGTCGATGTATGGCCTGGATGAGCAGTGAGGTGGATTGAAAACTGGCTGAGCAGCTGGGCCCAGCAAGTAATGATAAATGGTGCAGTCTAGTTGGAGGCCAGTAACTAGTGGTATACCCCATGGATCAATACTGGGTCCAGTCCTGTTTAATGTCTTCATTAATGATCTGGATAATGGGGCAGTGTATACCCTCAGCAAGTTAGCTAATGACACAAAACTGCAAGGAGTGGCTGATACACCCCAGGGGGTCATGCTGCCATCCACAGGAAAAGACCTGGGGGTCCTGGTGGACGACAAGTTGAACATAAGCCAGCAATGTGCCCTTGCAGCAAAGAAGGCAAATGGTAGCCTGGCCTGCATTAGACAAAGCATTGCCAGCAGGTCAAGGGAGGTCGTACCTCCTCTCTATTCAGCACTGGTGAGGCCACCCCTAGAGTACATCCAGTTCCAGGCTCCCCAGTACAAGAGACACATGGACAAAATGGAGAGAGTCCAGCAAAGGGCCACAAAGATAATGAAGGGACTGGAATATCTCTCCTATGAGAGAAGGCTGACAGAGATGGGACTGTTCAGCCTGGACTTATCAATGTATATGAATATCTGAAGGGAGAGTGCAAAAAGGATGGAGCCAGGCTCTTTCCAGTGGTGCCTCTGGTCCTGTCACTGGGCAGCAGGCACAAACTGAAACACAGGAGGTTCCCTCTGAACATCAGGAAGCACTTTTTTACTGTAAGCGTGACCGAGCACTGGCAGAGGTTGCCCAGAGAGGTTGTGGAGTCCCCATCCTTGGAGATACTCAAAAGCCATCTGGATGTGGTCCTGGGCAACTGGCTCTAGACGACTGCTTGAGCAGGGGGATTGGACCAGATGACCTCCAGAGGTCCCTTCCAACCTCAACCACTATGTCATTCTGTAGTTCAGGTGAGAAACAATGCATAGAGACAGAAAACAAAGATAATGATCTTTTCTCAAACTTTTTCTGCAGATGTGAAAAAATTACACCTACTAATACCTGCAAAATTAAATGCCAAAATATATTGTGTCATGTTTAAAATACAATATTCCGATCCCAGAAAGTTATTTTCTTCCAACCATCCAACTAAAGCAACAAGTTACCTTAAAACAGATGCAATATTTTCCAGTCCTCAAACAAAAAATAAGTCATAAAAAGTGTGAATTTTCTGAGACAGTAATTGGATTTCACCTTGAGGCAGTTGCTACCATTAGCAGCATTCTGGCACCAACAAAAATTCTATTTACAAAAGCTGTATGAAAGCACTCAAACATAAACCAAGTTGTGGCAAATCTTACTAAAAAAGCTCTTCTAACAAATCTTTTCTAACAAATCTTTTCTTTTTATTCTTGGAAGCCATAATACCTTTAAAACAAAGATTCAGGGTAGCTGATGCTCTTCTCATGAGATAAAAGGATGAAGTTAGAAGAGAAAAACAGACTAAAATAACATGATCAGTATTGTAAATGTCCTCTAGTGTCCTTCAAGCTTATTTGAATTTTTTCTTACAGAAGAACATGACTTTAGGAAAGGTCAGAAACTGGAGGAATTCTATATAGCATATACAAACCCTTAACTGATTGCTATGATTCATTTCCATTCTCCAATGTACCTAAAATTTTAAATAATTATTTTATGTGCAAAACCCAAAAGTACCTCTTATGAAGAAAATAATACTACTTAAAATGTTGAGAGCAGATTCCTCAGCTCACTTCAATAATTCCAAGAGGAGTATTCACAGAAGCTAGACTTGCAGGCACGTGACTTGCCCTGCTTAGGAGTCAGCAGAGAGAAGAGGAGAGAAGAGCTCTTCTAGGTAGCAAGTCACACTAAAACTAACTACAGATGCTACAGACTGTCTCCCACAGAAGTGTCTTTCACTTCCTTGATGTGGGAAGCAGACTAGCTTCACTAGGCTAAAGTTAGCCTTTGAATAGCTTTGCAATACATCCTCCCTTAGGAAAAGGGGGCAATATTCCTCCCTCCCTGCCACTCTTGTAAAGCCTACGTAATTGCAAATACTCTCAGACTGTTTGCAAATGGAAAAGACAGAAAAAGTCAATATAGTTTTGTTCTAAAGCTTTATAGTTTTAGAAAATAAGGCTGTTCAAGGTATGCTCTATGGCAGCAGTGCACAGACATTAAACACGAGACTGGCAGAGGCAGCAGCAACCCTGCCCCAGGTTCTCCTCGCATGCAAACATCTCTAAAGAAACTACCTACCAAAAAGACTGAATTCTTGTATTCCTTCTTCATCAACTTATGGGTACCTTCTGGAAACCTCTACTGCAATAATGCATAAGAATAAATAGCTCCACTCAGGACTTCGGCTACTTCTATTATAGAAAGCAAGCCATAACTTTCTCTTCAGGGAAAATCTTCTCTTTAGAAACTTTTCTAAAAATAGCCTAAAGCCTATGCAACTTCTCATGAAAAGAAAACCCTTCAGGATGCTGCAAATAGATATTTCAGAAGCCCAAGCAGACCACAAACTAAATCAGCAAATGCAGCTATATTCAAAGTATCCAGAGTCAAAGCTTCTGAATAAAAAAAAAGCTATTTTCCCAGAAGAATTTTCTCCTCATGTTCATCATCATAAAAAAAAACACCAAACAAACACCCACACCATGCACCCACACATAAACCTGGCAAGATGACTTAAAATGAAACAGAACCAACAGTTTTGCAAAGTGTATGGTCTGATAATCAAGTATCAGTCACTGAATATTAAAAGTTATCTGTCAAAACCTGTCCTTTCTCAGTAAAGGATCTGAAAAAAGAAAAACAATTGGCCTTTTTATTTTCTGACATTTTTGAAATGAAAAAGAAAATATATTAATTTTACTGCCTCATTCAATAGCTTTGCTTACTTCATGTGTATTTAGGGTATCTCAGATCTTCGTTTGTCTTCTGCTTTTGGCCTAAGGCAATCTCATTCACTATGGAAGAATGCAAAGGTTTTAATTGTACTTTATAAGAAGTTCATGAATCCATAGGCTTGGAAACATTCATTTCTCCAGTATTACAATGGAAGAGCACTAACAAGTTACGTCTAGCAAGAAACTTAAAGTCCTGGAATAGCTGCATTTCTGGTACTGAAATAAACACATATCTATCAAATAAAATGTTAAGAACTAAATATTATTCATACCAGCACCAAATAAAATTTCCCCTACAATACTTAAGGAATGAGCCAAAGACCACCTCCTGGAAGAGTAGAGAACACTAGAAGGACAAAGAACAGAAGTCAAAAAAACCTGTTTTACTGAGATGAGGAAGCAAGAAGGATTCAGAGAAGCTTAGAAAGATATGGGGGCAGACACACAAAAAGCATAGATTTGTAAGCTTGGAAAGAACAGTAAGTTAATAAACTATTGACGTTACTTTCTTCCATTAAGGACAGAATTCAGTTCAGCTCCCTTCTTCTATCATAAGACTGGTCTAGTGAAGACAGAAGACTCTTTACTTCACTAAAAAATCTTCACGCTGACCCATGTGACATTCTTATTAACAAACTAAAGGAACACAATCTAGATGAAGTTGCCCTGAGATAAAGTCTTTAACTTCTTGTGCAACTTTAAAATATACACTATTTGCTGTTAAAATCTGAGCACGTTTCAAGTGCTACCATGGGCCTGGTTCTATACAACTTTAAAAAAATGAAGTGTGGATATAGTCCACTTATACATGAATTGCATTAAGGCATGAAAAATGCTTTGGAAAGCAGGAAAAGAATTTACATTTCAATAAACTGACTCAATTTCACCGATGAACTTTAATGACTTGCTGTTGCCAAAAGAGTAATCCCATTTCTCTGAATCTCCCCCCGCCATTCCTGCATACCTGGCTGGGTACTATTCAGTTCTCACCAGAAACTACAGCTCATCTGGCCTTTCATTGTCAAACTGATTCAGCCAGCAAATCTGGAGGGGAAAAAAGCTAACTACAAAACAACAAAAAGCTTTCCAAGGGGCAGGAAGGAGTGTGGAAAAGAGGTCAGTTCAGGTGTCCTTACACATCGCCAAACTGTTTTCTTCTAGTCTGAGTCAGCTCAGCAAGGGCTCCAACAAAAGCCAAAGTCAAAGCTGGGGAAGCAGTGGGACCAAGGCAGAGGGTGAGAAATGGTCACAGCGCACTGTAAGATTGGGTCAACTACATCATCACATCAGGTTCACTGTCTTAACAGACACGATCCAAAAAACAATAGGATGATAGTCTACAAAACTGCAAAGTGGAAAGTACTCATGAAGAACAGGTTCTAATGAATGAGGAATGCAAAGAAGGATCAGCTAATTACAACATATCATCAACTGAATATGTCAGTGTCATAACACCAATAAAAACAAGATCACATGTAAGCTACCACAGATGTGCATTTAGTCCATACCACACTCTTGCTGTCTTAGTTGAAGCTCTGCCTATCAAGCTTTATAGAAGATCTACATCTCAAAATAAAGAAGGAGCCGAAAAGAAACAAGAATAGGTGGTTTCAAAAAACCACAGCCCATAAATTTAAAAAAAAAAAAAAAAGACAGCTCATTTAAGGCAGGGAGGTAGGGAAAAAAAAACCCAAAAGCACACAAAACAAAAAAACAAACACACCGCCATTCTGGTATGGAAAAAGTTAGGAAACATTTCTTTTCCATGTCTCTTTGGGGTTAAGAGAGCAAGAAACTAGATTAATTTGCAGGAAAAAAGTGATTGGCATTGAGAGTTGGAAGGGAACTAATTATGAAGGAAGAGCAATAAATTGTTCAAAGAGATGGTGAAAACCATTTTTACCAAATTTGAAGAACATGCCAGCAATGAGCCCTTGTATGAAAGAGGGCCAACGGCATCCTGGGCTGCATTAGGTAGAGAGTTGCCAGTGGTTTGAGGGAGGGAGGTCAGCAGTGGTGAGACATCTGGAGTGCTGAGTTCAGTTCTGGACTTCCCAGTACAAGACAGGCATGAACATACTGGAAAGAGTCCAGCAAAGGGGTCACAAAGATTCATGCCTTGGAACATTTGCTATACTAGGACAGACAGAGCTGGGACTGTTCAGCCTGGAGAAGAGAAGGCTCAGAATGGATCTTATCAATGTGTATAAATATTTGATGGGAGGGTGGAAAGAAGACGGAGACAGACTTGTCTTAATGATGCCCAGTGAGAGCAGAAGAGGTAGCGGATACAAATTGAAATACAGGAAATTCCATCTGAACATCAGGAATCACTTTTTCACTGTAAGGGTGACTGAGCACTGGCACAGGTTGCCCAGGGAGGCTGTGGAGTCTCCATCCTTGGAGGCATTAAAAACCTGACTAGACATGGTCCTGAGAAACCGGGATGGACTAGACAGTCTCCACAGGTCCCTTCCAACCTCATCCTTTCTACAGTTCTGTGATTTTTTGCACAGCTGCAAATCCATCTATGATGTACAGAAAGCTATGATATAATAGCATCACCTAAAGCCAGGCAATTCTACACAGACACAGCAGAGAAAATTCCCATGTGCTTCATTAGTTGTCATTAGTGATCATTACAATATTCTGAACGAATCATTTAAAGATACTGAAGAAACACAAAGAAGGCTTGATAGGATCCTGGTATATACACAGTGCCATTGATATAATAAGACATTATAGAAAAAAATTTAAATTACTCTTGTATGTTAAGAACAGCATTCACCTGTGAAAACAAATCACAAGTTGTTCACGGATGGCTCAGCTGTGCAGCCTTGAATGCCTTACAACACATTATTCTGCAACCTAATGTGGCTCCTAAATTAAGGAGGGTCAGGCTGTTCAACAGCAGATTAGAAAAAAAACAGCCCATAGTTTCCAAAAAGCCCATAGCATTGGAAATACACTTGGCCACACGCTTTCCCAACCTGACCTGCAAAGTCCCAGCATAACATCAGTGATTAGTCTGTTGCTGAACATGGAGCTCTGAAATGATTCATAGGTTACCAAATCTTGGAAACTTGCGGTAATAAGGCAGTAAACTGGCAGTTCAACAGGGGAATACTTCTCAAGCTTTTCTCGCCAGTTTATTAAATAGCATTATAATTTGCCTATCATACAGAACTAATGCTCATGCAATTCCCATTGGACATGCTATTCTTTACTTTTCAGCCTGAACTGCAGTGAACCTACAGCAACTGATGAGTTTTCTTTTCAGGAGGGATACAGTAGGATAATAGACACAAAAGGTCTACAACATGCTAATTATTTTCCCTAAGGATCTACCATTGTACTTTGATAGGCTTGTAGAATGGTATAAAGCACCTGGATACTTCACTTTCCTTTTTGGATATTCATACCACTAATCTATCACCAGAAATGTGCAAAGCTCATTTAAATATTATTATGAGGCTGCAGAGGGTGCTCCAACACCGCTTATAGACAATTTCTATTCAAACCCCACATTCCTCAGCAAATCATTCATTGATTTTTCAGAAGTAATTAGAATTTGGAAAAAATTTTGAAGGCAGGTTAAAATTAGACTTCCCCTAACACCTTGTTTTATCCAGAGAGAAAGGTGATATGAATCAAAAAAATTCTTCTTCCTGCACCAACAACAGGTGTCCTGAGTGGGAATAACATCTAGGAAGGCAGCACTTCTCCATAACATTGCCTTTTTCCTGTACCTAAGGTATGAAATACCTAATTGCTCCACATGGATCTAATGGACTGTGGAGTGCGGAATGCAGGCACATAGATATGGAAACACATACCGTAATATCATGTCGTGGTTTAACCCTAGCCAGCAACTAAACACCACACAGTCACTCGCTCATTGCCCCCAGCTCCAGTGGGATGGGGGAGAGAATCGGGAGAGTAAAAGTAAGAGAACCTGTGGGTTGAGATAGGAACAGTTTAATAATTGAAATAAAGTAAAATAGTAGTAGTAGTAATAATAATAAAAGAATATACAAAGCGACTGATGCACGATGCCATTGCTTACCACCTGCTGACCGATGCCCAGCCAGTTCCTGAGCAGCGATCGCTGCCCTCCGGCCAACTCCCGCCAGCTTAGACACTGAGCATGACGTCATATGGTATTGGAATACCCCATTGGCCAGTTGGGTCAGCTGTCCTGGCTGTGCTCCCTCCCAGCTTCTTGTGCACCTGGCAGAGCATGGGAAGCTGAAAAGTCCTTGACTACTGTAAACACTACCTACTGACAGCTAAAACATCAGTGTGTTATCAACATTCTTCTCATACTAAATCCAAAACACAGCACTGTACCAGCTACTAGGAAGAAAATTAACTCTATCCCAGCCGAAATCAGGACATATCATCAACCATATTGCTAAGTTGCCTAAGCAAATAACCTCCCTAGAAGAAAATTCTGCTTTAAGAGTAGCTCCTCAAAAATAGCAAAGCTTTTAGCTCTTTTTGTGATGACTCAACACTACTATAAAGCGCTCACAGTGCAGAACGCAGTGGCTTGTGCAGATAGTGCTTTACTCTTGGGGGGGTGAGAATCCACAAAATAGAGTACCTCTACTTGTGTATATTCCAGATCTTACTTTCGTATTTAGCACTGCAGAAGTTTTATTTGCTAGTTTTCAAGTAAGCAAAGTGCGGATTAAAAAACCACAAACCTCCTTTCGGCTAAAATTAAATTTAACAAGAATTTGTAATTCTCCCCTTTCTTACAGTTTTTTCAATCTCATTCCAGTAAGCACACAGTGAAAAATGTTACATTATCTGACAATACTACCATTTAAATATATTAATTCTGAGCCAGCTGATGAAAATTAAATAGAAGAAAGGCTTTTAAAGGCTTTGATTTTTTTTTTTAAATGTTGAAATAGTGTAATTAGCTCATCCTTCACTTTACTGGCTCCAAGCCCCAAATTAGCAAATTCTAGGTTTGACAATACATATATTGAACTTGAAACAGAGAACAGATACACCAAACACACAATAGAGCATTAACCAAACACCTTCACAACTCTTTTTGGAAAGAACAGCTAGCTCAAAGCATCAAGTTCAAGAATGAAAACGCTGCCCTTCACATAGCTCACTGTCTTGCCTCATTACTTCTGCAGTTTTGCTTCTAGCAAATGCTATCTGTGCCTTTGTCACTGCAAGATTACCTGCATTAACATTTTATATAAGGTCTGCACCTTAATGTCACCTAAAAGTAACTTTGAGTGAGCCTGTTTCACAGTAAAGAATTGAATTACAAGTCCAACTCTTACTCCCACCTGGCTTCACCTGGGTTTCAGACTGCTCTCTGCACTACAGGAATTAACATCTGTCATACAAAAGAAAGAGCAACAGAATAGGTGCAATTTGGATCAGGGCTTCATTTTTCCAGTGTTTATATTATGAATACAACATAAGACACAAGCACTAAAGACACTGAAGATGCAACTCCATAGTTGGTAAAAGGTAATATAAAGACCATGCTGCCACCAAAAGAGGAGTTCATGCTGCCCCTCTCCCCAGTTAAGCTGACAACTAACTGCAAAATTATATGAACAAAGCAACTAAGTTTCCACCTGTGTTAAAAAGCTGATCCAACTCAAAACACAGCCGCACAACTTCCAATACTAACAGCAGGGAGTTAAGACAGGAGCACATAGCCATAAGTTGAAGCATCAGCAGTGCACTAGCAGCATTTCTGCACTTTTTTTATTGTCTTGGTTGACTTAAAATTCACAAGGGGAGTGCAAAAAGGTTCTTGGTAGGAGTCATATATTGTGACTAATGGAGAAAAGTGAATATATCTCCCTTTGCTCTGAAGGGATCACTACTGCACCAATACATTTGACCATATCTTACAGTACTTTACAGAAGATTTAGGTCATTATAAAAGAGAAGTTGCCTAATAAGCAGTAAAGGAAGGGAGTCAAACAGTATATAGTAACAGAGTTAAGTAACCAGAGTTGTGATATGCAGTAACTATGAGACAGACCCATATTTTATCAGAAGAGTTTGCAGTGAACAGGTTCAAAAGTTAAGTTTAGTCATTACTGATAAAACTTTTATCCAACACTGTAAAACATATATACATCATTTAAGAGACACTTCTAATTCCCATTTTATTATGTGGCATTTATCACATCAACTTTATTTTACACAAACCAAATAAAATGTAACATCTGTAAGCAAAATACCCCACCTCAATGAAATGGATGTTCTGTACTTTGCATTTAGGACTCAAACAGCTATCGACTTGGAAGACACACCCCACCCTCCAAATTACAGAAGCGTTTCAATAGAAGGAAACCCTTTTTTCTCCCATCAGAAGCTTTGCATGTCAACATACACCAGTGACTTTACCACAAGGGGGAGATGAGAAAGACAGACAGAATTGACTGAAGGAATGGTTAGTAAGGCATTGGTTTAAACATGACTAATTAACAGCTGAAAATCACCATTACCTATCTCCCATATGTTCTCATTTGTAAGCAAGAGTTGGACAGTGCATCTTAACATATGGCAACAGTAAGTTGCACTCCAGTCTTTGAATAGCAAAGCACATACAATCTGGTCCACTGCTTCAGCTGTAAAATGTTACTGCAGTGTAACCTAAAAGGAAAAATAATCTCATATACAGTACTGGAAAGAGAAATGGCAAATGAGGAATAAAATGGTAAAGAAACCCCCAAATTAAGCTTTTCTGGCTAGTTTGGCTATTGGCTTACATTTAAGGGCACTGAATAACCTCATCTCACCTTCATGCCTCAGTCCCCCATTTGAAAGCTAGGAAGAATGACTATTTGTATTTGAAGGTTGCACAGATGATACACAAGTTTTGGACCACACACAACACGCAGGCACACACAGATATATATATATATATATATACACACACAGAGAGAGAGAGAGAGAACTATAAAAAGAGCTGGAACCAGCCTCACAGCATTTCATTGCTTGACCTGACTGATAACAAATGACTCTGGGCTTAAGCAACAATTGTGCTTAGCTTTCTTACATTATAACTAATGTTTCCAGGAGAAAGGTTGTCATCTATTAACTCTTCAGGAGCACTCATGAAGTATTATTTATGACAGTCTTACATGGTTTATCTTTTTTCAAAAAGCATGAATTAATATTTATCAGATACACATTTTTTCTGAACTAATAAAAAAGCTTATTAAGCACTGATCAAGTCAACTGAATTTAAACAACAGACTACCTCTTTGTTTCATGTAGGAAACAAAAGCAACTAGGCACCTTAAATTCATCTACATTTATTTGTTAACATCAGAACAGTAGATTATATATGTGTGTATACATATATGTACATATAGATTGATATACACATATTACATGAAGAAATTAACAGAATGTTTCTAATGCAGAGTAAAATATTCTTTTAATTTTTTATATTGAAAAGCATGTCATGGCTTTTTAAAGATGCATTCATTTTTTAAAAAGTTGCATCCCAGTTCCATATCTAAAAATACTTTAAAATTCAGAGGTATGAGTTATTTTAACATTAACTTACGGGTTTCTTGTTATCAGCTATACACAGCACTACCTACTAAGAAAGTACCAAATAGTAACTCTCAAAGTTCAATAGGAAAAGAAGAAATCAACTGAAAAATAGATACAACAAAGCTAAGGCTTTCTTAAAGAAACGAATTGTCAAAGGAAATACTGTGGCCGACTGAGAAAATATACCTTTAAAAATAACTGGACAAAAAAATTCAAGTGTCAAGGAAATATATGCTCTGAAATAAAGATAAATGCCCAATAACAATCTTTGCTTCCTTGCCTCTTCTAGTGAGAGAAATGGAGAAAAAAGCCTACTGCCTTTCTACTTCGGTACCTATCTTCCTACTGTGACCACTACTATCAGGTATAATATTTGTCAAGTATCCTGACTGAAATCAAGAGGGCAAAAAAAACTTGTAGCAAGTCTGCAATTATGTACAAAACCCCTCAAAAAATTCTAGGGGGAACTAATGTCTTTGTTAGGGAAACAGAAGCCATCACAAACAGTGAACAAAACTTTTAGACACAGAGAGGTACAATAAGGCCTAATAATAAGCAAACAAATAAAAAAAACCCAAACCAAACAACAATAAAAAACCACAAACAAGAACCCACAAATCAAAAACCAGTCTTACTGAAAGTTGAAGACATTTGCTCTGGATATAATTTATCTTCCTCAAATATACTCAATCAACTGCTTAGACAAAACAATTAGCAAAAAAATTATCATAATACAGTAAAACAACAATCAACGCCCTTCGACAAAATATCTCCAAAACACCCCCATGATATTTGAAACCAGAGCCTCCAACACGAACACATCAGTTTGAAGAAAATGCTCAATAATCACTTCAATATAAAGAAAATATTACCAAATTAACAATTACACCAGTGAACGCCTGTCAGTAAGCAATATGCACTTTTTAACATAAAGCACATCAAATAACCTGACCTCTTCCAATTATTTGCTGCTGATCATGACACAACATTCTCATGCTCAATTTTAGACAAAAATTGTAAGACAGCTATGAGGTGCACAGGAAGCTCATTCCTTGAAAGAACCCACTGCTATCTGTAGTCTTCAAAACAGACCCCCAGATCTGGCTAAACTCGCCACCAGAAGCATACATACCAAATAGAAACAGGCTTACAGAAAAATCAATGCAAAACTTTCTAATACCTCTTTATAACCACTCAATGGAGCCTATGCGTACACTTACAAGAAAGCAGTATGTTTCACCCATGGCACCACACATCCTTACAGGATCTGCACTCATGTAACCACACAACCACCGTGTTCAAGGATGAACATGCACCAGTCATCAACAAGTGACACAGAAAAACCTAGTTACCATTTCCACTTCATCTCTTACGCCTCAGTGAGGACCTGCAAGATTCCTTAAAACAAAGCAAAATAAATCACGTGTTCAAGATGAGATTTGTTTGATGGTCCTTTACATTTTTTCCTACTCCTTACATCATATTAACTCTTCCTTATTCTACAAGGGTTTCCATCCATCTTGCACCATAAAATGACATCAGTTCAATTACGTCAATATATTTCCGTAAGGCTGTCGATTACATCAGGTATACTGGTCCAGCTTCATAAAAAAATACATTAAAAAAACATTAAATAATACGTTCAGTACTGCAGGCACTCTCTCTATATATATGAATCTTGAAAGTAAAGTAAAAGCAGACAGTGCTTTGAGAGGATTTGGCGGGTTTTATAGGAAGCATGCTGATACGTTCTCACTTGTATGGTAAGAGCACACAAACTCCAGCAACTCGACTAAGACAGCAAGGTGAAATTCCTTCCAGGAGATTGGTGCTTGCAAAAGGAGAATTAGAGAAAGAGGCACTGATATGAGAGCCCATACCACTCCTAAAGAAGATTCCTAGATGACAAACATCTAAAAGCCACTTTTAGACAAACATCAAGACCCCTTTCATGCTCAGCTCCTTAATGGGAGAAAACAAGAACCTCAATAAACTGAGTTTTTGAACATCTGATGAACATCTGATGAACTTCAGAATGTCAGGAAACATTTCCTACATTAAGAGGTTTACAAAGGAAGGTGAGAATTAGAAGAATGCAAAGCAGAAATGCAGAACACCCTGAGCATCCGGTTAGTTTAGCTTCAACCACCTGTAATTCTCAGAGATCAAAGTGCCAGTCCATGGCAGGAATTAACACATTCCAGCATAAACATCACCCCAATTTAAATTAACCTGTGTCTCATTTGAAAATAAAGAGCAGGCATTTTGAAACAGTAGGAGAGAGATCCTCCCTTTTTCCTCCCTCAAACTGTTTTTCTGACATTCTTATGCAAAGCATTTTCTTCCACCCTATCTTCTTCACTTCTCTCCCCTTCAGTGTCCTTTTCCCCATTTGCTTTCCTTTCATTCATTCACCCAGCATGATGTACATGGAACTGACATGATGCTCACTCTCATGTTATTCATTCTGAAAGGCTATCAAGTATGGATAAAGGCCCTGCGAGAGAAAAGAAAAATGGGCCTACAAAGACAGCAAAGTAGAGGCAGTCCCTACATGATACTCTCAGAGGTCAACTGTCATTGCTGTAGATTGTTACGCACTTCCATAGCCTCACTGCAGAACCCTATTTCCTTTCGTAATGCAGTTCCTGTCGATCACCTTTTCAGGGCATCTTACTCCTGAACAGGATCAAAAGCATTAACACTACAGGGAGGGGAGGGTGGTGAATGTAGAGGAATTGGAGTAAGAACCACCATCAATAGGATCAGAAAGATCAAGAAGAATTGCCAGGCTAGAGGAAGTAATGCAAAAATGTCACTGATTACTGGGGAGACAAGAAGGCTAGAACAGAAATACACAGACAGGATGTACTAAGTCAGGCCTGCATCACCAAAATAACCTTCCAGTTATAGCAGCAAGGTATACTGAGACAGGAAAGCTATATCTTCGAGTTGTCCAAATGTTCTATCTCCCCCAAAACTCACTCTTTC
>NW_009214919.1:57456-64260 GCF_000690835.1 Fulmarus glacialis
AAACCTCTATAAAAAGCATTACAACTTTTGTCACTCACCTGTTTTCAAACAGCAAGCAGCTGACACTGCCTCAAAGGAAAACCGTGTTCTATTACACTGTGCTATCCATCAGACATCGTTAAGTGCTTTGCTTTAGCTGACTTAGGGACAGCTTGAGTTTATAGGATTCAACAGCTTCAGCTAGCATGGAATGCAGCAGTTTACTTCCTGAATGCAAGCAAGGGGCATATGGTTATTATACCAATGATCCCCAGCTTGTAATTTTAGATACAAAAAGGAGTTGGAATATTTTATACTTTCAAGATGAAAACAAAGACTCAGCTGAGAACAGGTAAGACAGACTCCTATTTAGCAGCATCCTCCAGTAAAATGACCAAGCTTGACAAACTTGCTCTTTCACATGCACTATGAAGGTTGGTCAGTCTTCAAACATGAGCCAAACAAACATACTCAGCCTTCAATTAATTTATTTTTAACATCATTATTTAAAAATAGTTTTACTGAATGAAATTAAATGAATATAGCTAGCAGAACTGCCATGAAAGTAGATCATCATAACTATTAAAGCAGTTAAATGAAGCATGTCAAAAGTATTTGCACTGTTTATTTTTCAGTTAGTTCAGTAAGAAAATATTCTTCTGTGGTCCAATGCAGAGGGTATTTTTGGCAGGCTTTTTTGGTTTGTCATTCTTCTAAATAACCTAGGAAGAATGCTTTATTATCTTTAAAAAGCAATTTTTTCTTATTTCTGATAGAAAGTACCATGTGGGGGGAGGAAGAAATCAAATCAAGTTTCCAAGAGAAAGAGCAGAAGATAGTCTGCAGGACGAGCGATGCATTAGGTCACATCAATGGCTGCTTGAGAAAGTTTATAAAGAAAATGCTTACCTCAATAGAATGAAACTCAGCTTTAAGCACCATCAAGTCAGTAGTCATTATGGAGACCAGAAGTATAAATGAATTGAAAACTGATTAGACATTTTAAGGAAATATGTTCACGAACTATTGAATTATAAGGGTACAATCTGCAGCTCAGCTATGCTGCAGGCTACCAGAAGTTTAAAAGAAAGCCCAGGGGAAATATCAGTTTCTATTCATCTCATCTTTTTTCCCTAGGCGTCTCTTACAGGACACTGAGAAAGAGATAACCACCAGACATCACACCAGGCTAGATGGACCTTTGATCTGATATACTATGACTCTGCTCACAGTAATCTGCATCAAAAATAATTTTGCAAGGTATATGTATTTCTCTCACATCAGAGTAATTAAGAACAGCCAAGCAATTCTCTTAATAGACAACAACTGCAATAGTTACCTACTTCCCTTTTTCAGATACAAGTAAAAATCAAGGTTAAGAAACAATATGAATGCAGGAAATTATTTTCAGTCAGCTGCAGAGCTAGAATAAAAGAGCAAAGAATTATCAGTTTCCACACTTGTGTTCAAACCACTAGATGGTGCTTCTAAAATGAAGCAATTCAGTATGCAAAACTCAAACTGAATAACGTATGCTGATTTATAAGTTGCCTTCCTCAGGATTGTTATCAATAACACTGATTAATGCGGTTCAACAGCTGCAGCCTCTGATCAGACAGTAGTAACAAGAATAATTAAGCAGATAGTTGAGATCAAAGAGCTGATCATGAAAATAGTGAAGATTCCCAAAAACCCAGTAACTGCTGTTTCCCCACGTAAGAAAAATTCCTCATTCTTCTGTCTTTGAAAGTCACTAGATGTTAATATATTGCATTAAGTAACAAGTTTTGTTCACAAACTGCTGTGCCCAAAGGCTTTGATTACTGTATGGCACCAGTAAAAAGAAGCTTTATGCTACAAATAGCATTTATCTCTTCCTTCACTCTTCATTCAAGTAGTTTTCCCTAAGACATTTTTCCCAAGACTGAATTCGCTCTAGTTCTCTTCTGTGAAGAGCAAACCCTTCACTTTTCAGATTTGGAAATCGTAGCTGAAATAAGCTGATAACTGCTTTCTACCTATCACTCTGTAAAATCATCCCTCCTTTTTCATTCACTCCCCCAAAAACCAGTCTCAATAGTTGCTTGACTACTCCCGTAGCTTCATCCTTTTTCATTTCTGACCATTTCCATCCATCAAAACACCGCTTAAAATAATCCTCCCTCTTCCTGCATCTCATTCTACTGACCCAACTTTAAAAACGCTCTTTGCAGTACGTTAAGCACAGTCAACTGTGTAATTTTGACTATCTTCCATTCTGCTAAAGTTCAAACTTCCATAAATCTTTAAAGAACCCTTCCCCTTTTTCTACTTACAACCGATTTTTTTCCTACAGAAGTTCCTACAAACATGTTTCCTCTATTGCTTTAAAAGAAATAATTCAGTTTTGACTATTTCCTACCGTATTTCCAATCTTTTACTTCTTTGAATCAGCTCTGCCACTAAGCAACCCCGACAACACTGCTGAGAGAGATTACCTTATGTGTAGCTTTTAATGTTCAACACTCACCTAGGACTTTTTTTAAACACTTCTCCTTGTGCAAAATAATGCAGAAACTCCTAGAGGTCATTTGATTTTTTTTTTTTTTGCCATTGGCTCTCACTTTTCCACTTTAGGGAATTGCTCTTGATCCCCTAGGAATGCTGTCTATTCCTCTTACTTGCATGGGATCTTCTTCCAAGATACCCATTTACTATCTCTGGTTTTAAAGCCTTTTTCTAAATTAGCATACCTATCTTTTGTTCAAAGTCCTTTAATAACTATTATTAGCAACTATTATTGCTAGCTATGGCTTACTTTCGTAAAATGTAGCTTAGTAAGAAGACCCTTAAAAAAGTTAGA
This sequence comes from Fulmarus glacialis, assembly GCF_000690835.1. NCBI lineage: Eukaryota > Metazoa > Chordata > Aves > Procellariiformes > Procellariidae > Fulmarus > Fulmarus glacialis. Next base: position 60,278 of record NW_009214919.1, read on the forward strand.
GAAAGGCACTATGCACAAACACAGGAACAACCTTCTCCAAGTACCAGCCATTCCACTTATCCCTAAATGTTATTTCTGGTCAGAGAGCACCATCACAGAAACATGTTAACAGGAAGCAAGAACCTCTTGTCTTGAAGATGGATCCGCTAATCCAGCTGCAGAAAGTAATGATCAGATTAAAAAAAGAAACCAGTGAAAAGTATTTCAAAACAAATACCCAGGAAGATAGTAACTACAATTCTCAGCATCTCCAAGCACTCCAGGGGGAGAAGATGCATAACCTCTGAAGCATGTGAAAGAGGTCTGCTGAGTACCTACTTGTCAGTAAGTGTTCACTCCTAGCTACAAGTTGGGGCCATTGCCGCTATCTTCACATCTCCATGGGAGTTTTATTTAAAACAGACACTAATGGCACAGCTGTAGGTTGGTCAATCTTAGAGAGAGGGGTGTTAAAAAAAAAATCATACAAAACCTCCAGGCCTATGCAAGCCTCATGAGCATCATTAAACTGGGACAAAGCATTCACAAAGCAATATCTTTACTACCAATGACTATGAATTTTGTGTGAATTATAGGAACATAAGAAATCCTTCACCATTTACCTCAAGAAGTTTGCGTTCTTTTACTATCTAAAAGAAACTAGGAGCAAAAAATTAGGTTAGTGAATGCACAACTGAAATAAATATCAAAAAAAGAAGGTAAGACCTCATAAAAAAAAACATATTCCTTGGCTTTTGTTCCCCAGGTAATTTATTCATATTCATAGATGTAAACACAAAATAAGCACTATTTTAAAAAAAATTAAAATATGAAAAATAAACATACACTGAAAATGTTTAAGTCTGTTATGCTAAACAAATTAAAAACATCTTGAAGTCATGGTTAGAGACAGACTTCCCCCCCCCCCGTCCAACCCTAAACAGTTCTTTCAAAGTATCAATAAACTTGAGATCAATTCAAAAGAGCTACCCCAGTGAGCTCGTTACCCATGCTTTTTTCAAGCTAGTCTCTACATTTAAGCAGCAACATTCACATTTGTGAATTACTCTTAATACTTTGGATATCAAAAGCATTTCAAAACTCTCAAAACTAGTCCAGTTCTGTATTTTTGCTGGATGCTCAGATCTCCCTGGGAGCAGGTTCTGACCTGACACCTGCGGAATGCTCCAGCAGTGGAAGGCACAAGATAAGAAATTCCCTGAAGTGACAGGAAATACTTCTATTATATCTGTGCATACAGACAAATATTTTGATTTAGAAGGAATCATCCTTTGTCTCAGAAAGGTGGCAGTGCCTGGGAAGCCTGCGGTATCCTGAGGAGGTCAGAGTAACTATTGTTCCACCAGTGTGCTGCAATTCAAGAACACTATTGCTTCAAATCATTCCTCTGCATTTTCTCCTGGTTCAAAAGCAAACACCAACCCCCCTCCAAAAACTTAATGCATTGAATCTGCAGTTCCCCAAAGGAAAACACATCCTACAGAAAACATTTAAAAAATTAAGTAACAACTGATGTGGCACAGGAAGCTGGAAACAAAATCTCATCTCTGCTCTGTCTCTAATACATCAGCTAAAAGTCTGCCTCCTAACAGCTATACAGATCACGTCACTGCTGTTTATTTCATTCTCTGGTTACCTCTACCATCGGCATTTGATCCAGGTTATTAAAATCTGGTATATCAGCATACCTAAAGAATAGGGCTGCACAGGAAGAGCACTGACTGCACAAGGATCTAGGAAAGTGGTGCTGTTCTCGTGACATGCTCACGACATTAGTCAAGACTTTCCACTTCCTACACCCACATTTTCTCTCCCATCCTTGGTATGTTTAGACAGAGATGCAGCAGTTAGCAAGTAAACAGCTCTGTCTAGATGCAGGTCCCTGCATCTTACAGTAACTTGATGATTATCCTGATAGTTTTGTAATTCCAGCTTGTTAAGCAATATCTGTTCTATTCTATTTCCTCGTCTCCCCCATTTACAAAGATTAAGCTGAATTAATTTACATATTTTGGGGTTGGGTTTTTTTAGGAAGAATTATGAAATAGTTCCCCTGGGATTAAGCTAAACCATACATTCAGATTTCTGAACGGGCTGTACTGCGAATTTGCTGCACTCTGATGTCATCCCCCCTGCCTTCACAAGTATCTCTGAATGGCAATCAAAGCCGCAGGCCAAATGCCCAGTACCATTAAAATCTGGTGCCATGCAGAAGTCCTATTATGTGATAGTAGGATCTGGAATACTTCAGAAGCACGCCCCATCATTGGTAGTAGCAAAATCTAACTGATAAAATGTACCTGGCATCTGTAGTACCTAGCAGAGGATTATAACTAAGCAACATAAGTCACTAGTGATGATAGCCCCCACTAGAATAAATATTCAAAAAAGTCATCTTCAAAATACATTATATTCAAAACCATTTCAAAATAGACTGTGGAACCCACTCACCTTACAGGAAGGAATCCTAAGGATTCCTTGATGAAATAGGAAAACAAGTAGTATAACCAGGAAAGTTACAGTCCCTAAATGTGAACACCTCCATCTTACTTTCTACCAAAAAAGTGCTATTCAAACTTCTGTGTTTGAATTTAGTTACATTACCCATACCAATTCAATAGGCATATCTGAAAAAAAACGCTTGTTTCTGAAGGAACACACACTATTACAACTCGCCAGTAGTCCATTCTGAATACGAGTACAAAAATGATGTAGTAAGCTACTGAAACTAACAAAAACTATTCACAAAGAAAGTATAAATATACAACAAAAAGGACACAGTGCTGTCTTTAAACTAACAGCAATAGATGCTACCAATCTATGAGGCCCAGTGTCATGTGACAGGCTTGGAAAGTTCCTTTACCCACAGAAAAGTCCCACAGAAATATAAGCATAGACTGTTTGATAGACAGTTTGGTTGCTGAACATACAGCCTACAACACAGAGACAGTATATTAATAAGTAAGTTTTACGATAAAAAGATGAAATCTCCATTAGAAAGAAAATTAATGTAAAATCTAATTAGTTTTGATAAAAAATAGTGACAAAAGCTACATTTGCAATGATTTCTTCTGCATTCAATATTAGCTGTATTTTCTTTTTGCTTACTAACTGTTTCTCTATAGTTGTTCCTTGGTATAAAACACACACACAAAAAAGTTCATTTAAAGCTACCTGTAATTTTTACTGTATTTTCAGTTACTTAATCTTTAAATTATTTTCCGTTCAGTCACTAGCAGCAATACCAGACAAGTATGTGTTCTTCAACAGTACTCACCACAGTTATGACTACATACAAAATCCATAAAGCCAGCATAATCTGAACTTTTATTTTGCAGTCTCACCTCGACTTTTTTCTTTTTTTAAACCCCAGCATACCGGCTGTTCTTTGTGCATGGAAGATTTACAAACACGAGGCTTAACACTATTACTGGAATTAAAACATTAAAAAAAATGGGTGGTAGTGACAGACAGGGACAAAAATTAAATCAAATACTTCATAAAGTAAATAACTATACTGACTGCTGTAGTGCCTGAACAAAAAAGGATGGTGTAGATGTTCAAAACCAGTAATGCCCTTCACATACGATCTGAACATCACACGTGAGACAAGATCACTCTCCAGACAGTTGTTATTTGACTCGTGCCAGAAGAGGATAATTTCATTATTAAGCAAGCTATGATTCTTGGATTCCTTCCAAGAATTTCAAAGCGAGAAGAAAAGGGCAGAAAATACACACCTACCGAGCACCATTCAACAAATTTTTTAACTTAAAAAGTTCTCAGGTGCACGCAGATAGCACTAACAGCGGAACAGGAGCACCTGAACCGTCTCTCCCCGCGTTCAGGCTACACGCAAGCCACAGAAAACAGCCGCCCGGAGTTCAGCCGAGAAGGACTACCCGGGGGTTAGCTTAGGCACAGCCGCCTCCGCGCTGCCGTGCCCACCGCGGGGCGCGCCGCAGGTCCGCAGCCCCTCCGGA
>NW_009214920.1:0-5715 GCF_000690835.1 Fulmarus glacialis
CAAACTATTCTATGATTCTATGAAATATTCAGAGTGAATACCCATTCACTGTAAGGCCTGCAGCCAACCATTTGTGCAGCTGAACCAGCTGGCTGGAAGTATATTCACAGTCCCCTTTGGGAGTTAGCTTTCCAAAAAACACTTGTGAGCAACTACCATCTCAGTTAAATAAAGGGCTGTCTTGTAATTCAAGGGAAAGCAATTATTATAGCTGAATCATAGAATCATAGAATCATTTAGGTTAGAAAAGACCTTTAAGATCATCGAGTCCAACTATAAACCTAACACGGCCAAGTCCACCACTAAACCATGTCCCTAAGCACCACTGAAGGACTCTGCAAAGGGGTCTCTGGAAAGCCCCTTACTGGACACATGCATCTTTTAAGCATTAGCATCGCTGCTAGCACCACAACAGCTCCAGGGAAAACCAAAGAAGTTTTCTATGTATTTATCCAAGTGCTGAGATCCAAAGCAGGGTTTAGTGATGATTGTTACTATGAATGAACCTGGTTCAGTCAAAAGTCTGCATTTATGGAAAAGCAAAAGGCACAGGGCTGCTGCCATCACCCCTAATAATAACACAGTTCACACCTGCAGAATTCGTTCCTCTTTGCATAAGCAAGCAATCACAACTGTTTCATGGAAATAAATGACTCCACACAGGAAAAAACTACACTATTCAGACTGAGGTTGCATGGCTAAAGGCAGCAGAAGGTGCATACATAGACAAAACCAAAAACCGCAGGCTGGGGTGGCCTGGATTGGTTCCCCCTCTGGTCACCCCCACAAACTGCAGGCAAGGTGCTCTCCCACAACAGACATTAAATGGATAGCACAGACGACTGCACAGTCTGGGAGGTGCTTCAGATATCATGCGGCTTTTAAAGGGTTTGCAACAGGAGGGGGCACCGCAGCCCTACAAAGTTCTGCTTGGGTTGAGTGCTACCAGGGGGCTGGCCAGACACATGCTGACACAGCCTGCTCCCAAAAGCTTCTCTGACATAGGAGGGCTGAGGTTTTGTTGTCTGAGAAAACTAGTATTTCAAGAAAATACAGCAAAAAAATGTTTTAAAACACCAAAGCATTTGTTAGACAGCTTACAGGGCTTTTCATTTGCTCAGCAGGGGATTTGTGACCAACAAGAAACATCTGTGGACAGTTTTGATACACATTCCCGTTAGAAGTTTGATAACACCTTTATAGGAGAAGCGTAATGGGTCCACTCCCAACCTATGAAGCAGAAATGAACTCTCCGCATGGGTTTTTCAAACACCACCTGGGTCCTTGTATAAACCCATGTCCACCTCCACCTCTCACCTTCCTCTTTTGAAGGGACTTGTCAGGAGTGTCCACGGTTTTCCCCTCCAAGTCCTGCTTCCTTGCACCAGGGAGTTCCTTGGCCTCTGCTCTCTTCTGGTGACTGCCTTTCCCAGGGGGTTGGGGGACTCTTGACAGGAGAGGGAGATCTATTTTCACCATGAGGGACTGAGGGGTGGGGGATTCCCTCACTGGTGAGGGCAACTTCTTCTCCCTGATAGGCAAGGGAAGTTTCTCCTTGTGAAAATCCTCTCTGGCCACGACAGCAGGCCTGTGGCCGCTAGTCCTGGTGGGGGTTGTGCCCTGACCTTGAGGAAGGGGACTGAGATGCTCCTGGGCACTGCCAAGCAAAACACCTCTCATGAACTTGGGGTCCAAGAAGAGTTTGGCATTGGCCTGGTGGGAACTCTTGTGCTTTCTGTTCTCAGGGGGCTCTTGCAGTACCAGCTTCAGGTCTTTTCTGTCACTGGATTTTGGCTTCCCTTTCGTTTTGACTTTTGGCTTGTCTCTGGAAGACTGGTCTCTGACCTCAAAAGGACCAGGATCACTCACCACCTTCAGGCCTCCCTTGGGCCCCTCGTGCACTGGGGCCTTGCCGGGCCTTTTGATACCCACAGTCTGCCTGGGCGAGGACTCCTCGGTGCACACAGGAGACTTCTGGCAGCTGCGTTTGGTTGGAAGATGAGTGTCCTGAGGAGCCCTGGCCGCTCGGACGGAGCTCTTGTGATGAGGCTCCCTCAGCTCAGTGCGCTCGTGGGAGGAATTGCTGCTGACGTCCTGCCCCTGCTCCTTGCCCTCCTCACATCCATCCCCATGGGCGATTTCGCTGAGACTTTCTGTTGGTACTGCTGGTGGGTTCACCTTGGTTAGCCAGTTGTCGAGCTGCCACTTATTAGAAGTTGGTGGGTCAGGCTGCAGACAAAAAGAGAAAGGAAGGATGCAAGACTGATGCCTTTATGGGCTATTTCTATCCTAGCACAGCTTACCAGAACCCAGTAAAATTTCCCCTTACTGTTAAAAGAGCTTGAAAGTGAAAGACCATGAGACAGTGGGGATGCTCTAGCACGTGCACATCAACACTTACTTCAGAAACACAGACCTTGTTTGTGCACAGGATCAGTCAAATGTGTTGCACAGCACTCCTGGATCTCTGCTAGCCCTATCTGTCACTCAGTAAGAGACCAGTCTACATGAAAGCTTCACCTTGGTTTGCCACTAACCAACATCGTTGCACAATCAGACAACATATAAAAAAAGCAGCAATTGTAAAAACGGGTTAGGTGCTGTCCTCACAACGCTTTTGGCAAGTTATTTGCACACAGCACTGCTTTCAAAATGGACAAGGAGCTGTGCCAGCTATCACATCTCGTTGAAGTCTGACAGGTAGTCTGTCAGGCTCCTGTGGTTTAACCAAAAGAAAACCATTTACTAAAAGAAATTGTATGGCTAGCACGTAAAGCCCAGCCTCTTCCGACTCCTCTGCCTACACAACCCAACACTCGCTTCCCTCTGGGTCAAGCAAGGCATGAGCAACGACTGAGGTCTGAAGGCCTCTGGAGTCACAGTCAGATAACAATGTGGTTGCTACAAGCCCTGCCTAATCTAACAGTAGTCTGACAAACTACTAGAAAAACAAACCCAACTAACCCTAAAACAGACAACAGAAGCCGCAAATCAGGGGCATGATTCTCTGAGGCCCGTTCCGAAAAAACCACGTATGTGTCAGCATCACTCAAAAGTGTAGCTCATTATCTGGGCCCCATCAGAGCACAGCTACACTCCCGCCCTCACCGATTCTCCCCAGTCACAACTCTTGCTTCTGAGAAGAGCTACAACTCTTCCCCGAAAAGAGAAAGCTTAGTACATGAAAGGTTTTCCAAGACTAATGAATCCCTTCTGCCTTAATTTTCTTCTCTATCCAGACTCAACTCACTGCAGAACATGTGGATAAACAAGACATGTCTTCAGCTGTGTTTGAGTGAGTCAATCTAGAAACCTGGTTTAAAAAACAGAGTTTGATTTTACCATGGGTTTCTAAGTAAAATTAAACCACAAATTCCATTATACTTTTCAGATAACGCATATTTACTTTATTTTCATTAGCCACTGAAGAGCTTTTTTTTTTGTCAAACACTATAAAAACATGGCAAAAAGACTTAGTAAACTTTGGTTTATAATGTAGGTAGCTATCAGACAGTGGCATACTCTGATCCTTTTCTAGCACTTCTACCATCTGTTATCTTGTTTGTGATCTACACCATCATATGGGTTTTCATTAGGTTTTCCAAACACAAAAGATAATAAGAGACTTTTTAAAAAAAAAAAAAAAAAAAAAAAAAAAAAGAAGAACTATTGCCTATAGGTCTTAAAGTCTGTGCTTTTGCATGTGAAAAACTGACTATAAACAAACAGGCCATGTGCACTAACTTGCTCCTTGAGCACCATGGATGAACAGTTTGCTGAATAAAAAAGGATAAAATAGTCAATGGCAAATAGCTAGGACTTCACTAGAGTGAGAAGGATCTTACAATCTAGTATTTTCAGGACAAACCAGGCAGGATTTGGTAAAAGAGGAGAAGTATAACATCTGTTTCCTTCCAAAGACATCCACATTGCAGAGGGCAAAGTCTGTAACTGAACTGCTGAAGGGTAAAGTGTATTAGATGTGAGATGAAAAGATGTACCTTCTCAAAGCTTGTTTTCTGCACATAAAATTCTCCCTGTTCTTCAAAGGTAAAAGAAAGGAAAGCTAGGGCTGGGGAAGGAGGGGGAGAAATAAATTACAAGGTTTTTGGGCTTTGTGAGAGTATCCCAAAACTGTCAGTGACTTACATCAGCTGTCGTCCGTAGGATATAACCATACACTTCCCACCAGCCTGAGAATGTTTTGCAAGCTGCAGTAACTGTTTGAAACCATGGGACATGAACACTTCTGCAGCAGATTTTTAAAAAATGCATGGTTTCAATTATGAAACTTTAAGGCACCAAGTTCTGTTTGTCTGCTTTTCCCAATAAAAGCCTCAGAAATGCCAATGCAGCACTATACGAGCCAAATTCAACAGAAGCAAGTCTAAGCACATTCCAGCCCTTCCTGCAGGTCTGATCACTTCAGCTGTGATCTGAGAGAAGCAGAATCTGTCACTCACGCACAGGAGCTGCAGGGAGGCAGCAGCTCCTCTTAACGTATCAGGGTCTCACCCTGAAGCAGCCCATAGCCTCGGCACCCAGAAAAGCCACACGGGCAGAGGTGGGCCCCACACACCCCAGACAAGCTGTGCTTCTCATCTGCACCTTGCTTTGTGTCTTGCCAGTGAAGGCACCAATTCCTCCAGGGGTGCTAGACTTTTACATGTCTAACTTAACTTCAAGGTTAGACATGTAAAAGTCTAACAACTAAGGGTTATTTAATTGACAAACTCTAGAAGGGAAGCAAGGGGCAACAAAAGTCTGATGATGCAGCAAAGATGTCAAGGGGACACCTGAATGATGACAGTATTTCAGGTCTGCTGTCCTGATTGCATTCAGACAGCAGAGAGTCTGAGGCAAGAGTCTGTATTAAACAGCCTCTACATTTTATTTGCATTCACCTCAGGTGCTGATGCTCTTGGAAGGTCGTTTGCTTCACCATCACTCGAGTTGCTCTCCGTCTCTGAGTCTGAAGAGCTGTCTGAGTCACTGGTGCTCCCTGACTCTGGGCTGCTGGAATGTGCTGATGCCACACTCTTGGGCTGGGACTGTAGGGCACTGCAAGGCCACCATGAGACAAAATTAGAAAGCAGCATGGGTGAAGGTTACTTACTTATTATATTGACATGGCAGGATTCAAAAATAAAACTGAACCCCCGTGTTTTGGCACTGAGGGGAGAGGGGAGAAGGCCAAAGGAATACACTTCCATAGTCAAAAGATAAAGCACTGGAATAAAAAACCTCTGGAAATTATAAAACCTTCAACTCCAACCCAGTCAGACAAATATGTAAGCAAGACATCACTGCTACAATATGAAGCTGCATTTAGCCAACCAAAGTTTAAAAACCGACCGAAACTGACAAGTGCTTTTCTGAAAGCCCCAACCCCCAAAAGAAAAATTTCCAATAAAGGCTAACAAGACATAAACATAAATTCCAGGATGGTTTCTCTTTTTTGTATTCTCCCCCTTAAGTTTTCACTTCTTCATCTGTGTTACTTGGTCAAGGTACTGTAACCTTTTCGTTAACAGCCATGTCAAGCAGCAGCATTTTTTGCAACACCCTCCTCTACTCAAAAGTATTTTCCTCCAGCACTGACAATGAGAGTGGATGGAACTGAGGGAGAGCCATGACTTTTATGCACAGCTTCTTTTTGTTTTGAAATGGGTTTACGACATAAAAATGTTGATTTTTTTTACTTTGAAAACTCTT
>NW_009214920.1:5727-20665 GCF_000690835.1 Fulmarus glacialis
ACATTTCTATGATTTGGAGGCAAGCTCCTTGCTGATCCAGACTGATATCGTGAGAACACTCTATTTCAAGAGCTTGCAGAGAAGCAGATCATGCCAAGAACTGGCATGGCCTTCTGCAAGTCCAACTTTGTAGACCATTACCCTGTGCTTGAAGAATATAGATAGCAAGCCAAAAATGTACGTCAGTGCTCTCCTACAGGAAAAATTCTTGATTTGGAGGCAAGCTCCTTGCTGATCCAGACTGATATCGTGAGAACACTCTATTTCAAGAGCTTGCAGAGAAGCAGATCATGCCAAGAACTGGCATGGCCTTCTGCAAGTCCAACTTTGTAGACCATTACCCTGTGCTTGAAGAATATAGATAGCAAGCCAAAAATGTACGTCAGTGCTCTCCTACAGGAAAAATTCTGAGCTTCTCCACCTTTCTTCCTCTGATGCTGGCACGTGGCTGTTCAGTCTACCTTGAATATTGCTTCTGACTAACACAGGAACTTCTGACTAATGGCAGGAACTGCTTACAATCAGCTGCCTTATCAGGAGGAGCTGAAACAGCCTCAATGAGTCTTCCTAACCCTTTCCTGTTCTTCACCCACTTGGCTGTTTTGGGCATCCCTCTGAACTAAAACTGGACTCACACCTCACCCATCACTACAACTGAAAATCCCATTAGCTCCAGTGTGATCTACATACACACTGGTGGAGGGGAAGAGGAGAAAAGAAGGAAATAGTTGGGAAAATACAATTCTGGTTCACAGGCAAAATCCAGCATGCCTGGATTATTAATTTCTAATTAGAGCTTTCTGTAAAACCCCACACAACTAAAGCCAATTTTCAACAGTGGCTTCAGGCAGCTAGAAACCAAAGCCTGTATCTACAAAAGAAACCAGGAACCCTTACCCATCTACCCCATACATAAAAAGTAGTTTTGTTTTTCCTCCTTATTTGGTCTAGCTAGTAGTTTGGGAACAAACCTGTACCTTGGAGGAGCAAGTGAAGAAGATGGCTTTTCAACAACCTGTTTTGTTCACAAAAACAAAGAGGAGAAGGGGAGGAAAAGTTAGCTTAAGGAACTCAGAACAATGCAACAAGTCATGATGATTTAAAGGGATGTCTGTGTGCCTAGTGTATAAAACATCTAAAACTGACTTGGTCGTCACCACTCTCTTCACTATCACTGAGCTGCAGGTCGTCCTGGAGCATTCTGAAAGACAACCAGAAGATAAATATCAGCCAAGGCAGACACATTTTCAAGCAGCAGACACTGAAAAAGACTTGGTTTGTGCGTGCCAAAACAAACCAACCTCCCACATCCTTTTTGAACATTCGGCATGCTCAATCTGCTAAACCCTGTCATTACCTGAATGAATGATAAAATGATAACACACAACCTAGGCATTTTACTGTGCTTTCCAACTGATCTCAGGATATTTTGGAGGTCAGTATCATTGGCTGCCATCTACAGACAACAAAGGTGAAGTTCTGTGAGGGGAATGCTCCTCAACAAAGGTTATCTAGCACATTAGCACAGCAGGGCAGGGTGGAAGAAGTCTGATCCTTGTACAACAAGAGACTAGCACGCTATTAGCCTGCACTGGCTCCCCAAGGGGCAGAAAGCATGTTCTTTGCACCAGAAGATGTGCATGTTAACGCTCTCCGCTCTCAGGGGCTGCGAATATTTCTTCTGTCACAGGAGTTCTCTTTCTGCTGCTGAAGTCTTCTATCACACATATGTAAGTAAATGCCAAGGTCAAGCCTATCTCCTGTTTCTTCTCTACACAATAAACTTCATGCTCCTGCACATCTCAGCAGTAACCGTAACATCGAGCAGTTCAGATACTCAAAGCAGTTTACAAGTGGGGAGGCACGAACTCTGTTTTACTATTGCTAGAGAGCAGGCTGCCTGCAAATGTTTTCAAAAGCATAATTTAGTCCTCTGCCTGCAGGTGGTAACTACTGCTTGCAATTTCAATGCATTACTGAAGTCCTCAAAAGGCTGGAGGGGAAGGATTTGTGGGGAGGGACCCAAAGTTCTCCCAAATTGTTATCCCCCTCTTTGGCAATCATGCAGGCATCCCAAAAGGAGTTGGAAAACAGACAGGCAAAACTCTTGCTATTCAAAAGTACAGTGATTCAAATCTTGAAACTAGCTGGAGACCGACTCCTCAAACCAGAGAATTACGTAAGTGTCATTCCAAAAATGGGATAAAAAGCTTGGGAACTGAGACAGGGATTTTAATCAATCAGGTCAAAACTCTGTTTATTTCAACCTCATTTCAAACTAAGGGTTCTCTGTGAGAAATTTTTCTCATGCCCAAATAAGAAAAATAAGCCTCCAACTCCTCATGACAACAGATTTTATAACAAGAAAACAAGTATGAGAGATCCCCAGTGAACTACATCAACTTGGAAAAGTGGGGAGAGAGTTAGTGTTCCTGACGCTTGTTAGGAAAAGGAAAACTACACAAACCTTCACACTCTTTGAAGCCTTCATGTCAAATTATGAACAAAGTGAAAAAGATTTACAGCTCTGTGAGTCACCTCTAATGACCCTCAGCAGTTTGCTTTATGATTCTGTGACAAAAGAGAAGTAAAAACCTTGAATAAAAAGATGATTCCCTTATTTAAACACCATCCCCTCTAACTAGACAAATTATTTTACTCTCATACCAAAGCAGTTGACATGCATGGAGATATTTTCATTGAAATAGGACCATGTTTACTGCCAAAGCCAAGCCACGGTCTCACAATGAACAACAATTCCACAAACCAGAAGTGATGAATCTGCTCTTGTCCACAGAGCAGGACAGCATGAAGAAACCCCAAAGGTCTCCTGTGTCCACCGGTACAGAGCCAACCACTCCCGCAGAGGTGGCGCCTCCTGCAAGGGTACTGACCCCACAGTCCCCGAGTACCTCTCACTGATGCAGAAGAGGTTCTCAGTGCCACAAGGGCTCTGTCTGATTATACTGGAGAAGACCTAGGTGCTTTCTTTGTTCAAGCATTTTGACTTTGCCGTTCCCCTGTGACTATCCTCCTCCACCTCCCAGCCTTCACTGCCTTATTTTCTCACACACCTTCCCAGTGGAAATCACCTCTTGCCTCTTCTTTTAGAGTAAACACTGAAGGGAAGCGCTATGAGACACCACCTTGGAAAATGAGGCCCAATTTCCTACAGAAGGCAAACAGCATGCAGTCTGCAGCAATCCTGCACGTGCCAAATTTGCATGTGGGCTAGAGCCGAAGCTCACTGCCAGTCCACTGAGACACAAAAAGGAAAAAAGAATAGCAACAATACAGCCACTCTCCACACTTCTGGGCAGTTCGGCCAAATGTCTACTGGCACTTCAATGAATTCTTTTTATTTTTTTTTCCAACCTGTTAGGGGAAGTAGTCCTTCAAAACTGATAATGAACAAATTTCCAGGGACACAAAAAAGATCTGAAAGTGGGTTTTTTTTTTGTTTTGTTTTGTTTTGCTTTAAGAATTGTGGACTATAGATGCATTTCCTTTAGAGGTAAGAGGATAATGCAAGGAAACACTACCTAGATCTTCTTTTAAATCTGATTTAACTGTTTGTAATAAAAAGGACTGCCTTTTTCACCTGAGCTGCTGGTAAATAAAATGCATCAGCATAAAAGAACACTGCAACTACTTAAGTTCAATTTAGGATCAAGGAAGAACACTAAAACTTTAAATGAGTCATACTTCTGCAAGGATAGACAAAGCCAGTTTCCTCAAAACAAGGTTTCAACAAATTCTTAAATAGCCTACTTAAAGAAAATAAATCTGCTTTAATAGTTTTAATGCTTTAATTAGCTCAGGAGTTAATAGATGCCAAGTTTTCATTTGCAGGACCTGTTCATTTGCAGCTTATATACACACCATCAATCTCCCTGTAAAGCTATTTTAAAAGAGCTCTTTTAGCAAGAGAAGCAGCACTAAAATTAATATCGCTTGCCTAACAATCCCACTGAAAGCACAGGCTGGTCCCTCTCTGCCAGCTGGGTAAAAGATGCATCACCAAGAATGAGCTTGACATCTCCCCTTTTAAAAGAAGGACTACTTCCATTCCAGCGCAGCCAGGTGCTAACTTTGGGACTGTATTCAAGAATGAAAGCCATCTGGGAAACCCTTGCATGTTCTGTAAAGCTGAATGCTTAATTTGGGCACACAGATGCACCGGAATTTCAACCTCTAATTAACCAGCACAAATGCTGTTTGTTTTCAGCCAGCTACACTTTGTAATGCAAGCTACTCTAGGCAGCTGAATTTTCAGACAGTCACGTGCACTTTGAACAGCAAAGAAAGCAAGCCCTGTTCTGCAAATGAAAACAAAAACAAAACAAAAAAGAAGGGAGGCATTAGTTCAAGGGCAAGATGTAGAGGAAGTCCTTGGGCAAATCTCGCTTGTCTTCATTTTGGACATAAACCTAAGCCACCCTGTTCCTCCTGCTTCAACTGCCTTCGTCGATTGTGGGTACGCATGTCCCTGGTAGATGAGCGCTGGCTCTGAAGTGCCTGCAAGGATGCTGAGCAGAGAGGGGATGTTGGCTAAGGACAGAGCTACGTACCTTGCCAAATTTACAGTTCTGGACCTTTGGGCTTCAAAGAAGTATTTTCAGATTCTTGTCTACAGTAAAAGTCTCTTCTCTGACTGCTGCCTGGACAACTAAAGTGCTAGAGGGATTTTTACAAGCAGCTGAGAAGAGCTGAAATAAAGATGATGGTTGTAGGGTAGCTGAGGAAGAAGGCAGAGCCTGGAGCAGTTGAAACTAGTATTTTAACAGTGCAATGAAAATTTCCAGAAATCACTCAGGAGGAGCAAGCTAGGGTGGAAGAAGGAGGAGCAAAATAAATGGATTAAGGAAGTAGTTGACTGCTCAGCAAGACGCTACCCCACGCTCCCAGCCAGCAAGGGCTCCTCTGCATGATGCTGGAACTATATGAGAAGCGTTGTTTTACAGATCTTACAGAGCTTGAGTGCAAAATTCTACAATCTCAACCAAGATGGACAGATGCTCTTTCTCTTACTTGTGACTAGCCCAGTTTGGGGTTTGCTTTTTTTTTTAAATTAAATTGTTCATGATAAGGAAAACAAAAACAGGTGGAGTAAGCTTTGTAGTCTGTAGTTTGCAGCCTTCCATGGAACAACATATCATGGAGTAACATGAGATCTTTATATATCACCTGAACTGATAGGCATTTAATAGTTCAGCAATTGCCTTGCACATGGACCCCTTACCCTTCCAGACATGGAAAGATTTCTATTTATTACTCAGGGCTCAGAACCTATCAATGCTGCCATCTGGCCAGGTTAATCCTGAAGGACTAATGTCAGCCCACACAAAACTACTTTCAAGCGATTTCTATAATTAACCTAATTAATAGATAACCACTTTCACCTACAAGGACAGTACCAAGTTATTTTATCCACCAACTTAAAATTTTCTATTGGAGCGATTCATTTATTAGTTGGCACTCCTTCCTAGCCTTGTAAAACTTTTGTAATGATTATGAGTAAACATCTTACACTGAGTCTTAAATTCTAAGAAGCTTTCTTCTGAGAGAAAACATAACATGATAGGGAAAAGAAGAAATATATAAAGAAAAGTAGAAATATATAAATACTATTACAAAAAGCTATAGAAATTTCATGTTCACCCCACTTTACAACTAGCTAACATTATTTGAATATAAATTGAGGTTTTTAGAAAGTCCACATGAAAGTTTTGATTGTTTGTTTGTTTTTAAATAAAAATAAGACAACACTTTTTGGAAAACTTTTCCTTGGGCAACTGCAGAAAGTTATACGATTGCTTTAAAATGTCACCCCTAGTTTTCACAGTTTTCATAGCTGTAGCTTTACTAGCCCTTACAGGCTTCAAAATGATATGCAGAATAGATCAGATTCCATTTGTATCCCTTATAATTTATGTCAGTTGAATGCATTATTAGTAGTTTGAATAGCACTAAGTGTGACAAGATGTTAAGTAGCCACAGATTAAAAGAGCAAAAAAACTTCAATCTGGTACATTAATAGTTGGGGTTTTTTTCTTCAGTTTTGTTTAGTTTTTAACACAGTCTTCATAATCATGAAACAGTAATGTTTCTGTTGGTGAAAATTCCCTGCATTGAAATTTTCTGAGAAAAACCAGACTGATAAAACCTTAATCATCAAGTAAACCAAATTTTAATTAATTCCACGTTCTTTTAAGTAACTGCACAGTAGACACGGGAACCGAGTCTGATTACTTACGATGTTCTTGGTTGAGAACTAGGCAACGTTTTTGAAGGTGCGTCATACTGTTCTGTAAATCAAAAATGAATCGGTTGGTTTTATTTGCCTCACTTGTAGCATATTTTACCCTAGGGTCTCTGAGCATCAGATTAGAAAGTCACTTTCTTCCAGGACATAATTGTTTGCCATTGAGATTATTCATCACTCCAAATGGGGTTTCCTAACGAAATACTGTTTGTTCTCTGCTGAACTGCTGCCTTAATTTCTAGGTAATGAATATATGCAATCTCTTTAGAAATGCAAACATTTTCTAAATTCATCACTGTTCAACAAAGCACAGTAAATCATGCTCCTTAATCAATGTAAACACTTGATGTTCTCCTCAACGTATAATAAACAACACACAAAACTGTCTGTCAATACACACATAACTCTGTTTTCTTTGGATTTCTACTTACTCTGATTCTGTGCTACAGATCCAACATGCTGTGATTCCTAGAAAGGAAGGACAAAGTGCAAATTAAAAATAGAATAAATCAGCTGTCTCTTAATAGCAGCATATCGATGATTTGTTTTCCACGTGTTACTTACTGTAATAAATACTTTGACTAACTTGTCAAAGTATTACTTTGAAGTGTCCAATAGTCTAAGCTGACCTGACGTAGCTTAGCATGGACAGAAATGATACGTGCTACTGCCACCAAAAATGTGTTGCTAGCACATTAGTGGTACGCGCATTTTTGAAGAAATATTTAAAAAAAAAATTTGTAAGAGCTGCCAAACACTTCTGTTTAACACAGTCAGCAAATATTTTTGTTAACAACAAAGATAAAATGGTTTTTGTTCTGCAACAGAGATGAGATGCTTAAAATGTTTCTGAAAAGCAGTCACACTTGAAGCCCACAATTATAACAAATGTGTAAGTCATTGAAACATTATTCATTCATCCCCCCCGCTTGCTTAAAAAATAAAACAGAGGAAAGATAATTATGCTACCATATAGCCCACTCAAAAACAATTACTCAGAAGCACAATCTAATCTAATTCTCAGTAAAATGATGCGTTTCAAGCAGCTGCTATACAACTCGAGATCCATTGTGCTTTAATTTAACTGACTTCTTCTAAAGATAATCTCTCCTAACAGCCTTTAGTTATGAAAGGGAGACAAAATCAGATGAAAACACATGCAAGAGCCGGAAAGCTCTCTTCTAATTTATCAAAAGCCCTGGCAAAAAGAGGGTGTTTTACCTTTGTTGGGAACGGAAATTTGGAAGGCTCTGCTGTACTAGGCGTATGAATAGCTGTCAGGGGAGGTGGCCATGAGTGGGTCATTTCCTGGAAAGACATTGAGAGAAGCAGAAGCAGCTTACAGTATTTTTGCTGATACACGCAGATGAAGTTTGACGCTTAAGAGATTCATATGGATCTACCAAAAAAGTCCTTGTCAACCCGATCGTAAACTTGAGAGACGGTACCGCAGTGAGAAGCCCTCCTCTGAGTGCAGCAGCCAGACCATAGTGAGGACTTGCTCTTTTTTTGCAAGCATACTTGCATTGCCCAATCTCAGTGAAGCTTGTGGAAAGTACTTACTGTGTTTGCAGGATTAGGCCTCAGCCTTACAGATATCACAGTTAATAAAGGGAAAAGTAAATAAAACCTATATATGAGTAGTTCTGGGGTTTTTCAAAGCAAAGGACTTTCCTATTACGGAAGTTCTTATATCCCCTTACAGCAACAACACTCCAAAAGGCTTTTCATAGCTCGAGGAGGTCAGCCAGAGAGCTTTGACTGCCAGTCATTCCCCATGCTATTCTGCCTGAAACACTGGCTTTTGCTCTGACTGACCAAGACGTCTTTGACTCAGAGCTCCGGGACATGGTTTCAAACCAAAGAAAGAGACCGCCCGAGGTGCTATGTCTTTAGGAATACTTCTGCCCTGTTACCCTGCCTTTACTCTCACCCACCATCACTACCAGGTGCCGGCTTCTTGGGCTCAGCCATGGTCCAGGTGAAAGCAGAGCACAAACACCACAGCCATGGGATAGGGCTCGGCAGGCGAGATCAACCTCCAGCCTGCCTCTCCTGGCACCACAGCTGGGCCCAGAGGAACTGCTAAAGCCTTGGCTTGCACTGCAATGAATACACATGAAAAGCCTAGCACAGACAAGGATCTTTGTCTTGAACATATGCTAAAATACTTTAATGGGGGTTAATCTAGATGAGGCCTTTGGGGAAGTTGGGGCTCAGAAATTCAGAACCACCTTGTTGAAACCACAACAAGACTTTCCTTGGCTCCTGATCCTCAAGTTTTAAATCCTGAAGAGCATAATAGTCACTCCAAGAAGTAAGTGAATTCATATGGCCTGCCATCCTCACTGCCTTTCCAGGAATAGTTATCTGAGGATTTTCCCCCCAGCCCAACACCACCTTTGTACTCAAGGTGTGCACCCACCATCCCTATCCAGAGTGGCTGTCATCACAACCGTTCCCTGCCAACTTCCTGAAGAAAGGAACATGCAGAGTAACAATACTAGCACTTTGCTTAGCTCAGAAAGTTGGGAATTATGTTCATGCGGAACATATCTCATGATGAGCATGCACCACGTGCAGTTTGCTCAGGAGCTTAAAAGAAAGGAACGTGTCAGTGCAAAGTACATTTTTGTACTTTTGGCACCAAATAGACTGACGTGTGAAAATCTCCACTGTGTCATAATTTACAAGTGCCGTTTTTTCATCAAGGCACGAATATGAAAGTTCAGAAGCATCCCTAGTTTCCTTATCTATTAGGAATAACATGAAATGCAAAGATTTACAGGGAATGAAACCGTATGGCTACCTTTGGCTCTATAACCAGGGATCAGAGCAATCTACAGGGGTTTCTGTGCAAGAACTAGAAGCAGCCTACAACTAATCTGGGTAACTATTTGATCGCATTGTTACCACCCTTGCCGTCTCCTTTCTCCCCTCCCACTGTTCAGTTCATTGCTCACTTCACTCACTAGCTGTGCAATCTTTCAATAGATGATAAACTCCTCAATATACTGCACTACACCTCTTCATGTATTTGCATGTGGTTCCCTGTGGTTGCTAGAAAAATACTGTTATGCATTACTAACAGGCAAGAAAACAGGATGTCTCGTGAAACACGAAAGGATGCAGTACTTCCAGGTGGAGCACTCGTGCTGCAACACCACCAGCACGCAGCAGCTAGTGAGCACCTGTGCCCAACCACCTTTCAGCTAAAATGCTGCCCCAACAACAGCTTCTTGAGAGCAACAAAGGCTTCAGGATTTTGCAATCTGAAGCAACAGTGAGGGAAGTGAATCACAGAAACCAAACACCTCCATTAGGACTTCAGTGTCTCAGAATAATATTTGACATCAAGGAACTGTCTTCTCAGTATCAGCATGACCAGCTTGCAGATCACAGTGCATTTTCACACCGTGCACAGCGAATGGGTGACACATAGTCACATCCAGCTACTGGGAGCCTGTGCATTGCTCACAGAGCCAGCTCTGACACAAGGTTACAGAGACAGTTTGCATCAGAGCTGGCTTAGCTTTGCACAAATGGACTAGAATTACAGCGAAGGAGAAACAGCCCAGCAGCAGTGCCATGCACAGGCAGCTGGGAAGGAGGCAGGTGCATGTTCCCGTTCAGGGCCGCGCTGCTGGGGCTGGCAGCACGGACAGGAGTCAGCACGTCCTGCGCCTTTGGAGGAAGTGAGCTCAGTAACAGCAACCCTCTGACTTGACAAAGGAGCAGCTCTGGCTGTTTCGGATGATTTGTCAGCCTTGCTCTTGGACTGCGCCAGACTGTATTACATTTACATACTGATAGAAAAACTGGTCTTACAACTCCCGCTGTATCCGAAGCTAACTTTTATCTTTACTTCTCCACAGTGTACCCCACAACACACTTTTAGTGATTGCAACATCCACTGACAGAACATTTTCCCCTCACACACTACTTTAACGTGTGCAAAATATAAGCAAACACAGAGATCTATTATTTAAGAGCACCTACCTTCAAAATTTCTTCAATGGAGTGGACATCACTGGGGAAGGTTTGCTACAACAAAAAAGAGGGAAGCAGCATGAGTTTGTTTTGTTTTTACCAACTGACGAGACAAACAGATGCACTCATCAAACATTTGCTTACCAATGGTTCTATAAATTTTATGGAAGCCCATTAATAATAAAATGCTAATAAGACTTAAAAGCCCCATCAGAAGGGCAGTTAATAATGCACTTCTGCAAATCCTATTGTTCTCAAGTCTTTAGTAGAAGATATATTCTAAGAAAGATGAGAAAGAAGGCAGGTGTATCCAAACAGCATCTCTTGAGGAAATCACTGTGGTGGTGCATTTCCCACCTCTCCTGGACCGCTCTGTGATCTCAGGATTTCCCATTAGGCCTTGGCCTTTGTGTAATCCGTTGGGCAGTTAAGCATCCCTTGACCATACCAGGAACTCTTGCATGGCTAAGGCGGGGAGCGGCACTGACTGTACCAGGAACTCCTGTTGCCTGGCCAAGGTGGGGAACGAGAGCAGGGATAGTTAGTCATCCCCTGACAGCTTTGAAACATTCCTTACCTGGATTGTAGCTCGAGTGGAACGGTACCATTATTACTATTCCGGATTGTGGCCAGGATGGAAATTTACGGATGACTAAAGCCAATCATCTTGCGACCCTATAAACGGCAGTCCTAAGTGAGGCCCTTTGAGCTCTCCTGGACCGCAGCGGGCTGCGACCAGCATCTCCCTCTGAGTGGGACGCCTCTCAGAGCTCGCGAACTCTCAAGTTTGCTAAGTTCAGAGGACCGTCGCCAAAAGTTGACGACGGGACCTGGGCTGAAACCCTTCACTCCTTGAGGCTCAACCCTCACCTGTTGAGAAATGCCGAGCCATTTGACGTGAATATTTCACTGAACTCGAGGGGAATTTTTAACAGATATACATTTGTACATTTATATATCTTTGTGTCTGTGTGCGTGCGTGTACTAATTGATTTAGGTACCTGATAGCAAGTATAGTATAAATATTGCCATCTCAAACTTGTAATTAAGTCACTGTTTTGATTGTAGTAAATTCTATTGACTCACTTCGTTAATGTTAAATTAGTCAATGATTAAGTGCTGCTAAAATCTTGTGATCCACCTTGAACCTGTGAACGAACCTTAGACTGCTAGTAGACACATATAATCCCTTAGATATAAACCACTGACCAAGTCTGGCACTAGGAGCGGATCCAGCCACACCTAAGCTCCATCAAGAGTTTAGAAAGCAAGGGGATCTCCTCTGAACCTCGTGACTCAACAGGAGAGTCTCCCTTACCCTTTTGCATCTTTGGTCTCTATATAAAACATTCTAGCTCAACTCTAATCCGATTTTTCCTTTGTATATTTCATCCACGTAGTAAGTGGTAGAGTGAACCTTGCCATCGAACTTTAAGTCGCACTTTCATAAATCCCTATTAAAACCGCCTTTTTGCTAATACCTTTGACAGTGATTCTTTAGGCGTTCTAAATCACTCATCCGCGACAATCACATAAAGAGAAACAGAGCTCATTAAACAATGGTGCTCATTCAGCTGACAGGATTCCTCGTTTCATGACTTGCATTCTTCTACGCACCCATGTGCACTCAGCAGAAAAAGAAGCCAGTATAAAGCCCTAAGCTTGGAGAAGGCAAAGTAGAGGAATCATGCACCAGGCCCTTTAATGCCAGCTCTTGGACTCATGGAAATATCAACCACCATTACAATCATAACTTGTGCAGTTCAGAATAAAACCTTGAACGTACCGCTGGGTAGGAGCAATGTGGCAATTTCTGGAAAAGCCTGCAGGTGACCTGGATCTGGATCGAGGGACTGCCCCTGTACCTCCCCCACCCGTTTTGCTGGAGCCCAGGCAGTGACCACCACATGCCCACCTGGCAGGGTCCAGGGCTCCCCAACGCAAGCATGGTGAGGACCTCTGAAGGGAGGTCAGCTCCCTGGTGGTGGTGCCCTGGCACTCCACCAACACCACCTGAAGGGGACCAGGAAACAGCCGCGGCAGCGCCTGCAGCTGCCTTCAACCAGGCTCACGAGCCCAGGCACGATGAAGCTCTGGGGAAGAGTACAAAGAAAAAACAATGCTAATATTTGCCGGTTATGTAACAAACAGCAGACATTGCAGCTTGTGCAAACACATAAATCTGCTTTTAATGTATCAGCAAAACCACTTAACAGCTCCTGGCAGGACACCCCCTGCACACACATGACACCACGCATCAGCAGTGTGGGTACTGCTGGGCAAGGCAGGAGCTGGGACAAGTGCAGCGAACGCCTCCTGCTCCGCAGGCATGTGGGGACGAGGGTAACCACACAGCCAGGGTGAGCAGCGATGCCCCCTGATAGAGCCCACCTGCCCCATGCCAAGGCTGCGTGCCGCAGGAGAGGATGCAGCAGCAGTGCCTTCCTCCCAATGCCACCGGCAGCACTAGGTGCTGGGGATGCTCTGCAGCAAGACCCATGCTGCTTCTGTACGCTGACCGCCGCCTGGCCACGGGGAACACCACTTCACAGATCGGCTTCTCATCTACTAGCAAGGCATGTGTTTTGAAAGTATACGTGTCATTTACACATCCTTTCCTAACTGATATCATTAAAGGAAATTGAAATAAAAAACAACCAAAGAACTGAGTAGTTATAATGAGCAAAGTGCATCCAAGACCAGCTTCTTGCCTATAAACAAGAGATTCAATGGAAACGTCCAGCAATCGGCATAACTGCAGAAAGGGAAAGGCCAGGAAGACGTTCCTCATGTTAAAGGAAGAGGGCAGTGAGCTACAGTGCCTGATCAGAAGAATCTTCCCCAGAACAAGGTAAACAGCAAAGCAAGCAAACACTTTATTAAAGTAAAAAAGCATCGTCCTTAGCGCTCTCACAGAAAACTCCTGCATCTGTTTCCCATATGCTGCACTATTTACATTGGAGGCAGAAGAGGAGATGAGGAATTTCTTTTCCCTGCAACCTCATTTGTCTGTGTCTACATAAAGCTCTCATCGAGGCAGTGCTCATTTGACAAACATTTGACTTTTCTTCAGAAAATCACGCACGGACAGCTGCTTCTGACCTTACTCACCCCAAGACAAACGGAAGCTGAGACACAGCCAGATGAGTCACATGAATGAAAGCAAGGGGCTGGGATCTAGTAAGGCTTGCAGAAGCACCCCACAGCAGGCAGGAGGGGAGAGGGAGAGCAAACAGCAGGGAACTTCTACCACGTGGCAAGAGATCCAGACGCTTCATAACTCACGGTGCTGAAAAGGGATCCCTCTTTTCCTATTTTTCTTCCCAGCAAGCTTAACTTGTAGCTCAACCACCTAATTTACTTCTTAATTTAGTAAGTGGTGAACAGCAGACACAGAAACTTGCATCTTGCTGTTACAGAAAAGCAGCGTTCAACTAGCAGATTGCTTCAGAAAGCTCCTGGGATATCCCATGAACGCACCACAGCAAAACCCCTTCCCACAAAACAGATAAGGAATCCTGCCTGGACGAAGTATTCAAAAACTCTTTCTACAATGGATCGATTGCAACAAATCAAAATCAGTTTGCTTCTCCCATTCCAGAAACTTAAGTTTTATGAGGTGATAACTGATGACAAAAGTGGAAGTTAATTAACCTGAGAATCAGAGAATATCTGCAACAGCCAGCTTGGACATCTTTTATCCTTGCCAAACAGCTCACACCCCTTCCTGAAGTTCTTCCAGACAAGCCTGAAGAGGCTTTGAAATTGATACAGATTTACATACAATGAGTATTTACAGCGCAATTGTCAGGAGGATTTATTGTAACCCTGAAGGGCACTGTTCAGTGGCTTTCTGCTGTTCTTCACAGGTCCGGTGGCTTAGCAGAAACCACTTTCTTCTTCATGGCACAAAATTTAAAGGAAAGCAACGACACTGAACAAGTACTGCAGCAGTCTGCATCGACAGCACAATGAACTCTATTTTTGTTTTTTTTTTTTTTAAAGACACGAGGTTTAAGTACGTGCCCCCAAAATACACGCAGCTCTGGAGATACGGAACATAAGGTATCAGGGATGTTCAGGACTGTTTTCATCTTCAGCTAGCAGTTTACTCCCAGAGCCACTAAGCTGGGACACACTAGGAAGCCCATGCCCCTGCTGGAGACTCTCCCTGAAGAGCATGGGATTTCAGGCATCTTAATCTCTGTTCTGCTATCCTGCTGCACCCTAACACTGAAAAACTGAATGACACTTTCACCAGCAGTGAAATATGCAACAGGCAAACAAAACTGCTGCCCACAAATGGACTTGCAACATCTGTGTCAAATACACGGTGAAACATTTGCTCTAGAGACTAAAATCACAGACTGTTTGGGACATGCACAGAAAAATTGTTTTCAGTGGCAAAACCACAACAAAACTGGTCAGAGCCACTTGACTGCACCAGGGAACCTTCCTGTCTCTCAGGTAGGACTGCGACTGTCATTTCTACTGCGAGGCTGCAGCCCATCGCAGTCCCTGTGCCCCAAACCCGCTGGCCCTGGAGAGGGTGGGCACGCACCCTTTCACTCCAACCCAGCTGCAGTGTCCGAGGACTCCTCATCTTTTACAAAGCTATGCATCCAGCGCCTGAAGGAGGTGGGCTTTTCTGCATGCTGAGTAATTTTTTGCCCCCGCCCCCCC
>NW_009214920.1:20681-31499 GCF_000690835.1 Fulmarus glacialis
CCTTTTTTTTCTTCAAGTCACATCTCAGCTGTGTTTCAGCCTGTAAACTACCATTAAGCCACAATTACCACCCAGCAGCAAGGGCTATCCTTGCCAGTTTTAAGAGAGAGTTTAGGGAAAAGGAGAAATACAGTGTTGCTCGAAGAAGAGTTAAAAAGCCCTAAAGCCAAAGAAATCATTGAAATGATACAGTGATTTAGTAAGTCCTCAGCTCCACTGAGGACTGTGGGTGTACAAGATCAAATATTACATGTTGTTGTCTATCCCCACTAGCAGTTTTACAGCCTTTACAGGAACACTGTAACATACTCCCCACAGACAACTTGATTTAAGCCCTGTGCATATTTGCTGGCTTACACTGACATCTGCACAATCTCCAGCTAAGATTTCCTCATGCCACACTCATACACGCTGTCAGTTTGGGAATGACGCAGACGCCTCTGAGTGCCACTCACAAAACATTTTGATGGCCGAGGTCAAGCGCAATCATGGGACATCCAAAACTGTTGGGTCGCTGGGTTTTTGTTTTGGTTGGCTTTTTAATGCCAACGTTCCCAGCCAAACTGACGCTGTGCTTCAGTAACAGCCACCCCCCTCAGCAATAATACTAATTTATGTTCCAAAAAGTCTGGTTTTGCTCAAGCGAAGGCCCAACTTCCAGTGATCTTGCAGCCTCCAAAAAGGTCTGCAGGGCAGCATGCTTCTCCATTTACCATCTCCGCCAGCAGAAGGCACCGCCAGAGCCAGACGCGCATGTTCAGCCGCCAGCGGGTACTCAATCTGACCCAAGACTCCAGCCCAGTTCCTCTACTGATGCAGGCCCAGAGACTCTGGAGAGGTTAAATAAATGGATGTAACTTGGAAACAAATCTTGTTCAGAAAGACAGAAAACTACTTTAAGAGAGCAGGCAGAAGAAACTGCCACCTTCGTAATTTGCAGTGCTTATCCACAAAAATACCAGGGAACAGCTAGACACAGACGGTGTAACATGATTCATGCCTGTTATGTGACTGATAATTTAAGGGACAAATTTAAAATTATACTCATATGATAACATATGATGGGAGCAGAATCTGGACTGATGAATTTCCATAATAACTTTTGCAAGGCTAATTTAATAGATTACTTCCTTCCTTGCAAGCTTAAAAAGCAAAGGGAAAGGTTTAAAAAGGTCATCAAGACAAAATCAAGTATCTCTCTGATGAGGATTCACAGAGTTGATTGGCATAACAGACATTTCACAATGTCTGTCAAGGATAAGTTTGGTTTTAAGGTTTTTGGAACAAAAAGCTGGATAAACATAAAGCCAAAGACATTAAAAAAATTTTGACTACAGAAAAATGCAAAGACTGCCATTAATATGACTTTTAAGCCTCTCTCAGCTATTAAAATGGTGAGACACCACCACATTGTCTCCTTTTTGTAATTTTTGCAATATATACATTTTTCCAGTTCACCAACCTGCACAACTGGCTGATGAAGGCCAAGTAGTATTTTGTAAAGACACATCATCTCAAGGTTAACAGAAGACAGTGCTACAAGGCAACATGCCTGAAGTACTGTTAAGTATAGCTGAAGTCGTCCGAAAAGGACTTCACTCAAACCTTTTGGTTCAATATAACTTCAACATAATAGCTCAGATCAGCATGACCTAAAACCCACATCCACTTTCTCCCCTTGGTAGTTGCACAAAATCACCCACTTCCTTTTTCCTCACTACTACTGACCTCAGCCAAGAAGAAATCTCTATGCAGATACCTGTGAAAGTTGAAATAAAATAAAAAAAGTACCACCATATATTTTCGTTTTTTTGGTTTTTTTTTTTTTTTTTTTTTTTGGGGGGGGGGGGGGGCAGGGTTTGATTTGGATTTTTTTCACAAAGAAGTTGTGCACTTTCATTTAGCATCTACTGTAGGTACACCATTTTGGAAACCTCTGATACATGCAAGTGTATTGCCCAGACGATGATGTGGGGAAGGACATGCGATTCTCAGTCATTTCAGACAGCACTGCTATACTTGTTTTCCTTCTAGGAAAATGCAGTTGAGGAAGTTACTTCAGAGAGATTAATTGATGAATTCCTACAGATTCCAGCAACTCCCTTTCTGCTCACTTACATGCACACAGCACAACATAATAATATATCCAGAAAGCCAATGTATGGTTACAGAAAGCAAAAATGTATATAAATGCCAGATGCTTGGCTGATAAATTTTAATGCAGTTTCTTTACCAGAGTAATAAAGACATTAATGCTTTCACTTTATCAGAGCATAAACAACTCAAAGGCTAGAGACCTGCAGGAATTACAATCTACATGTTAACCTACTGCACCTGACCAGATAAAGTGTATTTTGCTTTGCTCTATAGCATCATGCTTCCCCTGAGGAAGTTAAATGTTTGTCTCCTGTACCATAATGCATTCAATCACATGAAAAGTAGCTTTCCTTATGCTAAAGGAGGTGAAAAGAAGTGGAATTAACAGTTAATGCATCTATTAGAAATTTATCTGCGAAAGATTTTGCGTAATCCCCTCCCCATACGTAGCACTCAATCTACTGATTTGACTGTGCGATGGGATTTACCCTTGCCCACTAAAAGTCAAAAAACCGAGCCACCGAAGTGGCTCAGTACTACTTCAACCCTGAGCTGAAAAGGACTTCAGGATTGGGGCCAATATAATTTCAAGCATCTACACAAACATAAGAAGCCCTAGAAGTTACATGAAGAACTAGTCTGCCTTTACTACAACAGGCTTGCAAAAATGCACAGGTGCACATACCCGCAAGAGAAGAGAGGGAGCTCTTAATCTAGAAAACAATTTAAGATCTGCACAGGCACTCAATTCAAGTTGCATAGCAACTGTTTGACAAAACTCTCAGAAATACCTCCAAGTCCCCTTCTTCACAAGCAATTCCAAAAAACCACAAACTTTCATGAGCACAAAGCTCTGCTCATGCCCTGAGTCTTGCACAGCTCTGTTACACACGCTAAAGAGAGATGCACGAGGAAATTGGGGTAATAAGAATCAACCAAAACCAGACTAAACTGCCCGAGGAACCACCTGGTACACAAATGAAATGCCCCATTGGCGATGATAACATGTGGGCCAGACACCAACTGCCAACCAGAAGCGGTGCGGTGCCCCAACCAGGGAGTAACTCAGGAAAGGGACAGCATCAACCCTCCCAGCGCTGCGCTCTTCTCCTGCTGACACAGTTACGCCTGCTAGACTGTCACAGCAGGAGGGACCAGCAGCCTGCTCCTCGGTCTCAGCGTGATGGCTGGAGGGGGAAGGGGAAAACGAGAGAGACATTGAAAGGATCCTTGCAAAAGCCTGGCACAACACAGTCAACACTGGCCAAAGCTGGGTAACTGAAAAACTGGGCATCTTTTTAAAAATAAGGTTTTGCCATAGATACTACAAGGAATAAGCAGTGCTTTTTTTGCTAACGAAAACGGGGTTGAGAGCTTCTAAGGTTGCTTCTTTTTTTAAAAGCTATTCTGTTAAAAATTACAGCACACATTTTTATCCCACTCTGCCACATGTGCCAAATGGAGCTGAAGGACTGTACACACCGTACGGCGCTCACACGTGGGAGTGGGGGGCTGAAGCTTTCTCCCTGGTTTTTAAACAGCTCACCTCATCAGGAGGCTGTGGCAGAATAGTTTCAAGCAGGCTGTCAAAAAAATAATCTCCAGGAGAGAGTTGGCCATGCATTATTTCAGAAGTCACAGAGTGGCACCACTGAGATGTGTGGGCTTAAACCAGGCCAGCCACGGTAACAGCATATAGATTGCGCAAAGACGAGGACAGGAGGTCTGGAAGCAGACATTAATTGGAATGGATACAGGCTGCCTTTCAGGCAAGCATTAAGGTGTTGCAGACCTTTCTGTTCCTTCTCATCTCAGTAATTTCCACCCGACTGCTTATTTCTGCTTATTTCCATGCCTCTGCTGTCACAGCCCATTTAGAGCTGCCCCTCTGACAACCTGCGCACAAACAAGCCCCGTGCTTCTCTGTCTCCGTCATCTCAGGTGAAACCGGTGCCTGTAGATACCCAGGCAGCATAGGTGAAGAACAGCTACAGCATGCGTGCGTTTCATATGCTGCCTGGTATCTCCTCCTAATTGAAACGGATTTGCAATGTGTGTGTGTAGGTCAAGTATGTCAGCTATTGCTCTTTGCCTGATTTCAGACTAAATTATTAGCTCTGAGAAAACCCAAGCGAGCAGCGCAGCAAGGATAAGAAAAGCCAATTACAAGTTCCATGCCCTTCACTGTGTTGTCAGTTTTCTTTGTTTCCTAATGAGAGCTTTGCCACTGCAACTATCAGCAGAGGTCACCTGTTCATGCAAAAAAAAAAAAAAAAAAAGTCACATTTACAGCTGCTTCCCATTTAATACTATATTTTAACATAAATATTTAGCTATAAATTTATTTTTTCATGTCAACTGCACAGGCTTTTGCCATTTGAATGCAATGAAGATCACAAAATTGCATATGCGTGAAGGGTTAGTTTGAAAACAATGGGTAGGAAAAAAATCGGACCAAAACTTACCATCCTGTCCTCACTTCACCCATACGTGCTTAACCGGCTCAGAGCAGGAGGTCTTGCATATTAGATGGACTCTCCTACTCGCACACAAGTCACACTAGAGATAGCATGCTAACTTACTCTTCAAAGCAACTTTCCACCTGCATTTTTGTGTAGTTAAAAATCCCCCCTCTCCATACTATAGAGATAGACGTGAGATGCACACACACAGAGCACGTTTCCAAAATGACCCAGCCAACAAAAAAACCAATACATATTTTAAACAAGCCTCTACTAATCTTGATTATGGATGCAATAATGTTCTGCCGTGTATTGAAAAAGGCTGCCAAAATTTGAAGCTTGAATTACCTTGTTCATCAAAACAAACCCATTAAACACACAGATTCATAAACATTTTCACATGCTATTTGAGGAACACCAGACACCAAGCATATTCTCTGCCAAGGATGTTTAAATGTTCCGTATCACAAAACAGATTAAAATACATCTATGATACAAAGACAGGTCCAATGATCTGAAACCTGGCTTACTCCATCCACCTTTTTTTAGAGGATGTGGAGACAAAACTGCTTTCAGGGAAAGCTGAAGCAACAACTCCTAGTTATCTATTCAGGAGAGCATTTATCAGACCAAATATGAAGACTGTGTGAATACATTTGTGATTAAAATCATTTCTAGTCAGACAGGCGCCATCCCGTGAGCAAGCTATCAGCGTGGGTGGTCGTTAAGCACGTTTTTAAAAGATGTTTATATTTTGCTGCAGACACAGTGCACTTGTTCAACAGATCTCTTTCTTTCACACACTTACTGATTCCCAAAAGTGTCTGATGCACTCGGAACCCTGTCTTAGGAGGGCAAACAAAAAGTTTTTCCAACTCAACCAGCTAAAGGTTTATTTTGCAGATAGACAGGTTTCCTAATAATCTTTCAATCAGTATCCACTCAATTCGACAAAATTTTCTTACCATGGATAACAATTGTTAAGATATGCTAAAAAAAAAAAGGGGGGGGGGAACAGAAATGCAAACCCAGACTAATTAGATAGCAATGCTAACAACATTATCATGCCTGTGAGCTTTACATTTTGATTCATCTTGTATGATCTCAGCCAGCATTAAGCATGAACTGTACAGTAAACAATATTTGTTTTAGCAATAATGAATCTCAGATAATAGACACAAAAGGAACTGCTATAAAGTAATCCCAACTCTAACAGTAGCCTTGAGGCAAAAATCAGCCCCGCAAGTCTTTTGGACAGGCGAGCAAGTCAGCCGCCCACAGAGTCACCAAAAGCAGGACTCTGCTTTTGAGCTTTTTTCCTCGAATGGGAGCCAGGGAGGAGAAGGGAAGATAAAGCAAAAATAATTTTGGAGCAGAAACAGCTCTGAGGCTCAGGGCTGAGGTTTGACGGTGCAGGGAAGGCGATGCAGCCCTCAGTGACTGCCAGGACAAGTGACTGCATGGCCCCTGGCCGCATGTACCCCTCTTCCGTCCTTCCTTTCCCTTGGTACTGGCCTGAGCCTGCACTGAGACAGTCCAGGACTTAATCTGGCAGACAATCATTCCCTTTCTGTTGATTCAGCTCCTTTGATCACCTGGCCACAGTACCAGATGAATAACAAAAGTGGTGCAGCTGAGGGGAAAGCAGAGCACATTCCCACTAATGTTCAGTGCACCTGGAGGGAGCAAAGGTCTCAATTTTACACAGCTTCCAATGTTTGGTAAACCATTTGGATCCAGAGCCAACCACCTACAGTCAAAATTATCTCCCAGAGCACACAGTTCATAGCTTAACCCTGCTACTACAATGGTAAAAATCCCATGAACTGCAGTGGAAAAAGTGTCACAATTCTTTGCATTTTACAAATCTGAAGTGCCTCTTATATTGCACCTGACACTGCATAACTTGCAAATAATAATTTCAAAGACTTTATGAACCTGGTATTTTAGATTTTCAAAAAGACACGAAGAAAACCTCCCATGCAATCAATGTACGTTTTGCTACCAGCAAATTTCCTTTTCTCTAGAAAGCATGCAAATAGGTAAGATTGTGTCACGACGCTACACTAACCTAGTCCAAGGCACTGGTTTTGCCTCAGTACTCTGAACTATGCATCAGGGTTTTTTTAATTGCTTGTAGCTAAACAGACTGGAAACAAACGAAAGCGATGACTTGGTTTTGAAGTGCAGAACATGCTGGTGAAACTTATTAGCCTCAACAGCTCTCTGGGGCATAAAACCACATTTTCATTTCCAACCCACAGGTTTTATCAGCATCCACCCCTTCTAATATAATGCAACTTGTTCAGATCTGGCACCACCAACCACTTAGGCGAACCTGATTTCACCTACCGAGGGAGAAACCAAACAGCTACTGTCTGCTACCATGCCAACTTTCCCTGCCTGCAGGTGGGTTGCTTGGCTTGTGAGAGCAACCTGAAGTCAAAAGCAAATCTTGCACCAACGTCACTGGTGGAGCATCGAGATCAATAAAGAGCCCACACACAAGGAGCAGAGATCTTTAAGCCAGCTGGCTCCTCTTCACAGCGCTGCGGGACTGCAGAGCCCACAGCGCTGGGAACAGTACAGAACAAGCCCTGGGCGCTCTGCAGGGCTTCACTAACCGCAGCTCAGAGCGGCGGCATCCCAGCTGCACAGCAAGCAGCTCTGCTGAGCGGGCAGCAAAGCGGTCTGCAGGGAAGGCACAGCCAGCACTCCGGATAGCAGAGGAGTTTCTCTACCACATTCCTGCGCCACCTGCAATGCTGCGGGGATTCAGGAGCAGCAGGAGAAGCCAATTCAAAGGGCACGTGGTTAACCCAAAACACACATACATAGAAGTCAAAATGATTCAGATATGTCACCTGCATTCGTAAACATGTGTGGTTTTGCAAGAATATACAAAAGGAAAACACCGCTATCACAGCTGCTGCAGTAAAAAAGACCCCTACAAACCACAGGAGAACTGACTACACAGGGGAAACAGCGACACTGATGAAGAGCAAGCGAAAGCAGCAAAATTGCATCAAATAAGAGAGAGGTGCAGGCAGGTAGTTAATACAAGATTTTCTTCTCATTTCTTTCAGGTTCAGGAATTGTAGGGGTAGGTTTTTTTGTTTGTTTGTTTCTTTTTTAAAGTTCATAGAAAAAGTATTAGCATTTTTAGAAGGAAAAACACGGCATTTGAGCTAAAACTCACTGAGATGAATAAGTCTTTGCACTGTTGCCTGTGAGCTTTGGATTAAGTCAATAACAAATCAGATAAAAGAGTGTGCAAAGACTTCGAAACAAGCTATATTTTGAGGATAAGACCATCCCTTCCCTGACTTCAGTGTGGGAATACTTGCATAGATTTAAGTTTTTCCTTGGTGCTGTTTTTGTATTAAGCTCAAAAAACATTTATTTCACAAACTTACAATAAAAAGGGACTCTTATTATCTAGTTGTGAAATCATCATCGATATCATTTGTTTAAAATCTCAAATTGTACAGAGCTAAATATGTCCTTAATGACTGGGTTCATAAATTATAGCTACAGATTTTAAAGGCCATTTTGTTATGCGGAATATTGCCTGAGGTTTCATTACCACTGTAAAATAATGTACAGATACTATCTGGCAGTCCCTGTAACAGCAGCTTGAGCTGTTCTAGGAAATTCAGGAAGCTGCTGTCAGAGAACGACAAACCCGTGAGAAGGGAAGGCAATTTTCTCAGCAGGCTACCTAAGACCAGGATTAATTTTCACAGGAGGTTAAAAATTACCGCAAGACGCACCATTTTTAGCACAGAAGAAGAAAGCTCACCTCATTTCAACAAAAACATGACAACCACAACAAAAAAGACACAAGAAGGTAGAAGAGAGAGGGACAAAAAGAGGAAATGAAACACAAAGAAAACTGAAATAGAAAACCAATTTTATAAAACCCTTGTTATCAGACTGTCTTTGTGGAAAGAGAAGAAACTTGGTTCTAGTGCAGTACTAACAAGGCACAGCACACCGCAGCAGCTGTAAAAAATATGTATGGGGATGCACTTGTTCAAGTTTTGTTCTAGCTTCAGGCAGCCAGCTGAGTGGGTTTAGTGATGAAGGATGAGCAGAAACAAGCAACACATCCTATGTCTCCCCTCTCACCAACTTAGTTCTTGAACGTAATGGAGCAAGACTGGAATAATTCCAGCAAATCAAAGCAAAGCTAAAGTAGGTCTGCTTGCCATTGCTTACAGCATTAAGTTTCACTTCTATATTTAATGAAAAACAAAAGCCATGTTACTTCTTGCTTTATGCACACTAAAACAATGCTGAGGCACCACAGAAATGTACAGAAGGGCCCTCCCTTATTCAGCGAGACAAAAATCTTCAAAATGTATTCGTTTTCACATGTTTATGCTGCTTGCTTGTTTTTGAGCCACAAGACTTCATCTTGTAGACTACAAATCCAATCCACCAGTCTCAAAGTCCACGGGAGCCTTCTAAAATAATTTCTCTGGGTGCTATTTCAGGTCCTCTGTGGGCACCAGCATCTAACCAGCAGTTTGCATGTAGCCAAGTCCCCTGTGGACGGCTTCACAAGTGCACTTAACCCATTTGAGTCCACTCCTCTCCTTTCCAAGGCAACGCCGAAGTTATTCCACCGAAACAATGCCACACCACCAGGCACTCTCCTGCTTCTGCCCCAGCATCAACCCAGCAGCCCAGCTCACAAGAGAAGACAGCAGCTCGGGCCTGCCACCACCCTCATCGCAGGTTTGAAAACAAATCAAACCATTTCCATGAACTTCTACTCTTGCTTTCTTCAGCTGACACTGAATGATCCTGGCAATTTAAGCATTTTACATCAAAATGCTCAGTAAACAATGGTTGCACTGTCGTGTTCCTGCGTGGGTGCCTGGAGGAAATAAAACATTCTTTAAAGATTTTACACGCTTTTCTAACTCTGAGATGGATTATTTTGCTCAATCTAAAAATAAATGCATGGGCCTCCTTCTTGTGTTCAAATGGCATAAGAAAAAAAAAAAAAATCGCTATTTTGTCTTCCTTTGTCTGAAAGAGCAAAGGGTTTTGTGTTCTGGGGGAACAGACTGTTGATACGTTTTAATAAAGGATTCTTTAAAAATCTTGAGCTGCTGAAAGCAATTTGTGCATCCCTTGTTAGCCTTCATCTAATAATAATATAATTGAAATCCAAACAAACTAAACATGAAAATTAAGTGCAGCATCACCTGCATATAGCCATGTAGACCAGAACTCCAGCCAAGGCTGATTATCTCACTGGTAAATTGCTCTACATAAGAACCTTTGCACAAAAGCACCTCCCCATTGTAAATACCATCTGTATAGTACCTCTCAATAATTTAATTTTGACCCCTTGATCCTGCAAAACTTTCTTAGCTACCTGAAAGTCTATCCAGTAAACAATTTTTAATACTGCTTAACACGAATCGCTAAGTACTGTGTCCATAACAGGCTGAGTCTGTGTCCTCTTGTTTCCTTCAGAACAAACACAAGGTGTCTTTCAATGTAAGTGTTGAAAGTATGAAAAGCATTTGAGTAAGAGCAGCAAGCCATGCTTTCAGGTATTTTCTCATTTCCAATACCACCTCGTCACAATTTACGCTGTTAGATATACTTTTTACAGTATTTTGAGTAGCCTGACACCTAGTCTACTCCAGAAAACAGCTGGTCACGGCAGCTGACACAGATGAAGCTGTAGAAGTAGCAGAACTAAACAGAACTCGTGCCACAGAAGATTTTTGTTGATAATATCTGTCAGATGAATAAATAAAATAGATCTGTACTCAGATAACTAAATTTACACATGAATTTTTGGTAATAAAAAATAGTCACAGGAAAGGAGCAGGGCAGGAGAAGAAATTACGGCTTTGATATTATCATTCTGGGGGCTGGAGGGGAAAACAGCTCAGACCTGGTTGAAAGATAATGATTTTTAACATTTTTCTAAAGAAAAACAGCATGAAATCATGCATTAGGGTACATCAACGTTATCTGCAAAATTTAATACATGATCATTAGTAGGAATGTTGTATCAAGGCTAATACATATATATGCGTGATATATCAACTAAGGCAAAGCTATTCGAAAACCACAAAGTGCCATAATTAAATAAATATGCGGTACAAGTTAGAGAATTCAAACGATAGGGTATATATTTCAAAGGTTTCAAGTTTCTCAGAAGCTCTAGCTTTACTTCCTAAAGTGATTTAACCATTTAAGGGTCCATGTTTTGCTGGAGGTCAGCAGG
>NW_009214920.1:31753-39612 GCF_000690835.1 Fulmarus glacialis
TTCCCAACCTATTCTTGACCACTACTGTATATCTTATGGATGCTCAGTGCCACTATCACAAAACCCTGGGTATTCATACTGGAAGTAACTTCAAATCACATAGAAACTATAGCCTTCAAGCAGGCTGACTTCTGATGTCAACCATAATTTTGTCACTAGTATGGCTTCCCTTCCATGGAAACAGTAATGTATTAGGCATTATTTTATTACAGCTAGTATAATTCATTTCCAAATCCCCTAATGTAAGCTTGAGAAATTATTTGATGGTAAATCCTGATCTTCATTTGAGTTCAACGAAAAGGTAAGAAAACAGTAATTACATTTGTTAAGACCATCAAGGAAATTGGGGGTTTTAGTGGTGAGAGGTGTCCTGTGGTTTTGGGGATCTCCTCAGATAATTAACTGCTGCTGTCTCTCAGAAGTTTTTTCCCTTTCCAAACACCACTTTCCCCTTGGAAAACGAGCTGAGTTAGATTTATGATGGCAGTGGTGACACTTGATGCACTTCCCCTTAATGACTCAGTAAACAAGACTTGGAGATACAGGCTCTTGCACTGTTTTAATACTTAATAGGACTGCTTTTCTGAACCGAGACCTTTTATTTGTCCGTCATTTCGAAAAGCAGTACCCCATGCCACCTCTCTGCGTTGCCACCACTGCAAATAAAAATTTGGAAAACAAAGGAATTGAAGAGGCAGGCTGGAGCCTGGAGCAGCATCACCAGCCCCAGGCCATCACCCGGCAGAGCTCTGCTGCTGCCTGGGACAGACCACACAACTTGGAGGGGAGCTGGAAGGCATCAGTCACCAGCACCGGTGCATCAACAGAGAAGGCAAGAGGGAGGGAAGTGAACAAAGGGATGCTTGTTAGCGGGTCCAGGGATAGTGTTCCCAAAGGAAAGAAAGAAGAAAACACGTGTGTTGAAAGGACAGGAGTTTCATCTCTCTCCTTAAGAGAGCAAAGTTCTTAACTGAGAAAGAGCCTAGGTGCTATTTTTAAACCTTAATGGAAATTTAAGACATATTTTTAAATGCTTCCAAATCAAGGAACTTAACCTGTGGGAAAAAAATAGCAGGATATCCTTTTGCTTGTAAAGGCAACTTTCGCCATTGTTTTACAACTGACCTAAATGCAAACAGAGTATTTCTAGATTTGATGTTTTGGGGTTGGGACAGCAAAGTGCCTTATTATTATTAAGTTACGTATACACAGATGAAAGCTATCCTCCCCAAGATGAGTATTGGACAAGTCTCTTAGAAAGCTCCCCTATCTTGCCATAGAAGACTGGAAGCCACAGCAAGTCCTGTCCACCAGTTACCTGGTCACCCTTTCCAGTATACTCTCTGTTGGAGTAGCTTAACCTAAACTTTCAGCTTTAAAAGCAGTGTCCAAGGCTGACAAGGCCTGCTCCTAGGAGATGATTATTATTACTTGACTGAACACACACACAGACACTTTCATCCTCTCCTCAGCAAACAGCTTTGCGCACTCAGTGTAAAGCCCACAGCATGCTCAGCTTGTTTGCCAGGTGGGTACAGAGGCCAGGGCTGGACACAGCCTTCTAGGACCTGCTTTGCTCGTGCTGTTCCTAGAACAACTGGTCTACAATTTAAAATCCATATGTAGAAGATACTTGCCTCTGTTATGATTCAAAATGTAAGCTTCCTTAAAGGACATTTTTATCATCCCCTAAACTCTGCATTAAAGACTGCAGACAGTGTTTCCCAAGTCTCAGAAATTCTTTACGGCCAGGCTTATGCATTGCAGAGCTGTCACATACAATTTTCAACCGCAGCTAAGTGAAGCGGGAGGTGCTGAGCTTACGTACCTGGCTGGAATTTGAGAAGTGATCCCTGTAAGTCAGGTGTATTAGGAAGGCTACGGGCCATCAGCCTCCCAGGCTCACATAGCTGTCAGAAAACAAAGCGATGCTGAGAGGACAGGAGAGGGTCAGTTCACTGTTTGTCTGTCTAATCCGGAGGGAAGAAGCGGCTTTTTTGCTTATTTAACATACCGTCTGAATGGCTTGTAACTGAAATCCAACCAAGGGGAGATGCTTACAAGAATTGCCAATTCCTCTGCCTAAGGAAAAGCTTTCTGCATCTTTCCCTGAAGCAGCTTCTGAGGACAGCAAACTGGAGAAGACTTAATTACTTGTGGCTGTCGTCCACTATGCTTATTTCCAGATTTTCTGTATTACTGTTTCACTGCCTATACTTTCCTTCATACGTAATTGCTCATACGATGGCAATATTTGTGTGACAAGTTCCCATGAACCAGTGGCAAAATACTCAAACCATTTGAAATACTTCAGGGATGTGAGCAGGCAGGTTAATAATTTGTAGTCATACAATGGATCAGGCTCAACACCTTTGTGTAATGCAATTTGTTCTTTATGTCCTCTAAGGCAAAGTCTCTACATCGGCATAGTTTCACACGCAATCACCAAACAACCTCCTGCAAGCTGGACAACAAGTGTTTCCCTCTGTGGGCTACAGGACTCCGAGGAAATGTCTAAGGAAAGGGTAGGACATACCCAAGGGGTTACCGCTACCATAGCAAACAGGAAAATAAATACCACACTGCTTCTCTTCTTGCTTTCATTATGGAAATGTGTAGTATTACTGTGGTAACATGAACGCTGTATTAGCAGAGAAGGGAAGGAACAGAGCTGACCCTGCTCTGCAGTACAGCAAACCAAGGAGGGAAGTCAGCCTGTCCTCTGCATCAGTAAAGCACAGATGGTATTCTTTCAGCACATCCAGCCAAGGACTAACAAAGCAAAACTCCAAATAGACAAGCAACATGACAGCCAAGAGCACCTTTAGTAAAATGCTTGCTTCAAGTGAAAACATTCAGGCTGAAAATACTGCACCTTTCACCTTTAGCGAACAGATGGTGTCCAACCAAGTCTGAATTACAACTCAGTCTGAACAGCAATGAGCTGACAGGCTGATGAAAGAAACCAAAATATTCCTTTCATAAGGAGGAGTAGGTTGGCAGGATCCAAACCTGACATGACTTTGTCTCCTGTTACATGAATTCAGCCTCCATCTTCCAAAACCTACAGCATTCTTCATAAGCCACTGCTATTCAAAATGCAACGTGCATAAGGCATATTTAAAAAAACTAGTGTTCTTATGCCATGTTAAAAACAAAGTACTACAAGCTTTAAAAGAAATATATACCACAGCATTAATAAGGAATCGCTCCACACATTGTTTATTTTACAACAGACTCTTAAAACGTGCAGCCACCCTGCCAGCGTGTTCATTCTAGAGACACAGAAAAATACTTTCAAATACATACAGCAGTTAGCCTTAAAAATTGTGGGGAAGTGCTCACTCAAAATTTTCTGCATTTCTGTGGGTTTGATCTCTAAACTTTAGGAATTTCTCCCTTTGGGGGTGCTTTATTTATTGAATTCAATAGTGCATTAAAACAAATACTTGAATTTAGGCTCTGATTGAAGAGGAATCAGTTCTCTCAAAATTATGCTAATACAGAAACTTAATTTACTCAACATCTATCTCTCAAGAAAGGAAAAAGTAAGTATTGCTATGTTGTCGCTATGCTTTCTAAATTCAAGCAGTAAAAGAGGAAAAGAGATCTGAAAACTTTAAATTGTGTTTTTTGGTTTTTTTTTTTTTTTTTTTTTAATGGACACATTTTTCTTTTGACTTAATGAAGCTCAATAAGCCAGCCAAGATAATATTTCTGACTGTGGCATAATCTAAGCTATACAACAATGTATTGAATAGCAATAGTTACTATTTATCTTGAAAGGAAAGGGCACATCTGGACAAATCACCCAAACTGGAGTTTCTGTAAGTAATGGGAGTTTAGTTAAAGTTTCATTTTTTTTACTAATATCGAAGGTGACTAACCGGTTAAAAATTAGTCCACGAGTCCAGTACTATTGAGCTCTATTTCCTTAGCCACCAAGGTAAACTTGTTCCTTACTCCTTTGATTCAAGAAAAGTTCCATCTGAAGAATAGGCAGAAAGGCCAAAGTGATTAAATTCCGTATCCTGGAGAAGCAGGACTCACAGAAAGCAGTAATGCCTTTTATTAGATGAAGGTAGCTGCAGGGGAGGGAGGGGGCAGAGGACACTTTCCAGCATCAAGCCCTTGCCGGGTCTGAAACAAATGCTAAGTCATGTCCACGGGCAGCTGCAGTTTGTTTTCCGTGTGGTTGAGTATATGCAAAAGCAGCTGGGCTGACGGCAGAGCCTCTCTGGGAAATACACCCAGACCTTTTGCTCGGAGCAGGATGGACTGCAAGATCATGGCTCGCATTATTTGCTACACCTGACCGCGTGCAAAAAGGGCACCTCAATACCTGATGATGTTTATGAACCGTTTGACCAACTGAACAATTTGGCAAGAAAATGTAACACTGCTAACGCAGTTTAGAAAGAGAAATTAGTATGTTGAAAAGCAGGAGATCAAAAAGGTAGGAATATCACCTTTTCCAACTGGGAATTAAAATATTCTGCTGCTTAAAACACTAGCACTAAGTTATTGTCTAAGTAATAAATGCTTATCATTATGATGATGAAAACTGGCAACTAAAGCTTGGGAGGGAGGGGGATATTAAAGATAATTCAGACAGCAACATCATTAGACATTAGTGAAAATGAAAAGTGAGACCTGTAACTTTGAAGCACAGAATAACCACACAAGGAAACAAGTATCAGAGGCATAACTGATAGAAAATAGACT
This sequence comes from Fulmarus glacialis, assembly GCF_000690835.1. Classification (NCBI taxonomy): domain Eukaryota; kingdom Metazoa; phylum Chordata; class Aves; order Procellariiformes; family Procellariidae; genus Fulmarus; species Fulmarus glacialis. Next base: position 36,479 of record NW_009214920.1, read on the forward strand.
ACGCTGAGTGGTATGCCAGGGCAAGAATACCACTACTTTCTGAATGTCATTTCAAAAATTAACATATTGGTACAGTCAAGCTTTGGAAACGGTACAGCCAGAGATGTTGAAATTCAGGATCGGTGTATCCCTGGTTTAGTACCAGCCATCAGCTTCAGAAGCAGCCCATGCTGGAGATTGCACAGGTCAGGTCCCCACACGCAGGGCTGCTTGCAGAAAGCTGGACCCTCACTCTGAGCCCATCCCTGCCAAGGATGCTAGAGCTGTGCTCTAGCCAAGATTGCTGCCCCTAAGGCGGCAGTGGTTACATGCTGCCTTCTTCAGTGAGCTCTGGCAATCTCATGCCCTACCAGGTAATATTGGGAATCACTTCTGCGATACAGGACTATACCAGCTGCCCTCTCAAGTTACTCATCATCAAAACAGGAGGAAAACCTTAATACTCATGCTTACTGAAAACCAGAGAGCTGACAAATACTTCAGTGTAGCAACTTCTCGCTGCAGTGCCTGTACGAGGCAAGAGCACTGCAATCACAACAGAGCCCAAGAAGCAAGAGCAGTACCACCAGACTCGTTAACATGCATCATTGTGCTGATGCAGAGGATGCCTATGGACCAACCTTAAGCTGCAAAATGCCACTTCTACTGTGATTCGCTGGTACCCAGTAAAAATCCCATGAAGTAAGAAATAAAACACAAAGCATGTGCTAACCATTTCCCTTCACTCAAACAATGCAAAGAATCAGATCAAAGACCAGAATGTGCTCAAAATAGCATTAGGAGAGTATTAATATGGTGCCTGGTGTAGGCAGACGAATCTGTGTTTTATTCCTGAAAATACATCTCTTGAACAAGACACCAGAGATATATTGCCAGAATAATTCAGAGGCTTGAAAAAGGCAAATTCACTCTCTGAGGAAACACCTCCAGTGGCATTCAGGACCACCAGAAGAACGACCCCCAGCCTGGCACTCAGCTATGAAGTGCTGCTTGGCCAGGGAGGAGCAGAACTATACACAGGTGTTTTTAAGACTTGTCTTGTTTATAAGCTCTTTCATCCTTCAGTAACTAGAGAAGTTAACTTGATTTACGTGAGGCAGCCTGCAATTACAAGACTCACTGAAAACAGCCCCCTTTCCCCACCAGCCCATCCTTCAGCAACCTGCTCCTAGCCAGATGCGAAAGCTGGACCCAGGCAAGGCCTCCTCTCCCCGGACTTCACGGGGCTCGGCCACCTGCCCGGGTTTCACCTCCTCCCGCTAAAGCCAACGCCTGACATCACCCTGGTAGAGGCAGCTTAGTGCCGAGCCACATCTGTCTGGTGCACTTACCTCCGTGAACATGTCTTACTGCCTTCCTACATGGCAGGGGAGATTTCCTGTTTTCATACATTCCCTTGTCAGCCCTAATCAGTGTCAATAGGTTATGGTGTCTTTTGTGCTGGCGGCGTCAGCCCTGACAGGAAAGAACTTTTAATCTCTTCCCTCGCACCGAGCCATGAGAAACTGCGAGTGCTCCCAGGCATAACTCCCTTGGCTCCTCTCTGAAAAACGCTCTCTCAAGCACACGGTTGCTTAGCAATATTTGCCTTCCCCCTGTACGGTTCAAATTGGCAACATCTGTCCCTTTGGCACTTTCCACTTGTGCAAGAAACAGTGCGGAGAGTTTAAAAAAATCTACAAACAGGTTGGCGGAGGATGTTTCGTGTGAGCTATTAGAGCTGCTTTGGCATTTTATTGCTGATTTATTTCCAGTCTGGATAAAAAGTGTGGCTTCTTCCAAAGGAGAGGCACACACGGGAAAAAAAGTCTTTTGCATCCAGCGGGACTCACCTATTAAATCAAATACAACAAGTAGCTTTTCCTGTTTACATAATACCTGCATGCTATGGCTTGGTTTAGGGGAAAAAAAAAACAAACCACCCAAAACAAAACACAGCACTGCCATATAATTCTCCTCTGTCCACTGGGATTGACTTCAATTTCTCCTAAGATACTGCATGCACATCAGGTGAGAGAAAACAAGAGAAGCCAAAATCTGTTTATGTATTTAAAAATGCAAAAGCTGTATGCAATCCTGACCCCACAACCAGTAGCACTCTGTCAAACCCCCAAACTGCTTGTGTTTACGAAACCACCCCAAGGAGCAGTGATCAGGGTCAGCAGTACCTGCAATACAAATGAGGGGAAAAAGAAACGAAATTAATGCAAGAGCATAAAAGCTACCAACTGCTTTCACTTCTGGGAGCCAAAAAGCGCCATGGAGAAGACTCAGGTAAAAGGATACATCTTTGGGCAGTTGGTAGAACAACAAGCAGCAGAAAATCCTGCAGTTAACCTTTCTCTGGCTGCAATTCCTTTCAGCTCATGCTTACCACAATGCCTAAGGGTTACAAGAAAGGCCTTGGATCACACAGCTTTGGATATTTACATGCAAGTTATTAGGGATGTTTACTGGGAATGATGTAGCTCAGTTTCAGTCCTCACAGTGAAATTGAGGTTTTCTTCTTTTATTTTAATTTTTCTTATACAAAACAGAGTCAGAAAAATAAAATGGAGTTGATCAGACTAAGTGCTATTATAACAAGCCTGAGTATTAAAGTAGACATGTGAAGAAACTATAAAAATAAATAGTTTTGTCAAGTGATTTAAAGAAAAGTAATTAAAACCCCCAATCCTCCTAGAAATACATACAATCCATTCTCTTATGGATGCGGGTGAACACCCGTAATGTATTCCAAGGTGCCAACCACTATGCCCAGTAAGAGGATAGTGGTGGAATCAAAGTTCAGTTTCTTCTAAGCTAAAGACCCATGTTCAAGAGCGAGTGCCATCCCAGATCTAGGCATTTTATGCCACAATATAAACGCCAATGATAAACTCCACCCTGGTTGTTAAGAGATGCTTATAACGGGAAGGCTGATGAATAGCTAGCTAACTGTATATTGTGAAAAGCTGATGTATACTTTAATCTACACAAAAATAACTTCAGGAGCTGCCACCCTGTTCAACCCCCCCTCACCTTGCACACTGCGCCCTTCCCACTGCTCCCTGGCTTGGTCCAGCAGGCAAGGTGGGTAAGAGAGAAAACACTGGGAAAACCCAATGCAACATAAATGCAGGAGGAGAGGAGGG
>NW_009214920.1:39622-40271 GCF_000690835.1 Fulmarus glacialis
GTCTCCAACGAGCTGTTTATCCTTTTTTTGCCTGTTTCATTTTATTTTAACAGAGGCTAAGATACTGCAGCTTCAAGGTTCCATTGAAGCATGCAGTCTTCCGTAAAGGTTTCCAAAATATGCCTCAACCAACGCAGTCTGGGTTGCAGAGGACTGATGGATTAAGTGAGCCGTGTCCAGGACAGAAAAATTTTCTATTTTAAACTCCAAAGGAATTCTTAAATAAATCATAAATAATTTTTAAACAAACCTTAGATATATCTCACATTTAAACAGATAGCAGGTCAGAAATAAAGCTGCTCCTCAGCTTTTCATTTTAACAAGCTTATTGCCCCAGGCTAAAAAAAATTGTCTGTCGTATTGCCCAACATCAAGTACAACATGGATTTTCAAAAGACCGTGGGTTTGTGTTTTAGTTTTTTACTCTTTCCAGAACTACATCTAAAAATAAAAAAAAACCCGAAAACTTTTTATACCTCTTACAATCAAAGACCCTACAACTGCAGGATGATGGAGTCTGGAGACCAGGCAGAGGAACAGTTGAGGCCACCACAATCACCTCCTCCTCCTCCGAGATAAATGTCTCGCTTTACTTTTGAAACTGGCAACGATAACTGTCAGTGGCTGGGGTTTGTTTTTAGGTCATTAA
>NW_009214920.1:40354-42206 GCF_000690835.1 Fulmarus glacialis
CTTCAGTGCTTGCTTTGAAGTTGCCTTGTTGGAAGGATTGGCTATCATCTGCTCTTAGCCTTCTCCTCAGGCTTTCCAGATCACTTCTCTTGTTTGTTAGTCAGAATATTGGGCAGTAACAATCATTATATTCGCAGTATGAAATGCCTCTTGTAATGTTTCTGCTGCTAATCACAACCTCCCTGAATTTTGTTCATCGTGTGCGCCCACAAGCAAGGAACCCAGGTTCTACTTTGACTTGCTGTTTCTTCCCCATAACAATTCCCTCTTTGAGATGCCACTACAAGAGTACACATTACACTGTTCAGACAACAGTTTTGCATACCAGCAGTCACCACAGGAGACCCCTATGAACAATAACCAAAGATAAGGATGACACAAAGTTTTCTTGTTTCCATACAGATTTTTAGCAGGAGCATCAGGCAATTACTACAAACTATTACTATCCACACAAGGTTTGAAAACAACCACTTCAGCTTAACAAAACAGTTAAAACCAACCAACCAATCCCTCCCTGACATGCCACCCAGCAGCTGGTAGTTCATTTCCTCCCTTGCAAGCTTACTGTCCCACATGAGCTGCTTCGCAAACCAGTAACGCTGATGCAACTGTAGTGCCCACCTGACAGTCAGGGAATGCTGCTTCCATTCCCAAACTTTTTTTTTTTTTTTTTTTTTTTAAATATTTTTCTGCAGTCTGCTCCCTTCATTGAATTTTGCTTTCCTTAAGTTGTTATCGAAGCAGCTAAGCTTTTTCTACAAAGGCACAGGCTGCCTCTGCATTTAAAAGATTTGTGCAGAAAACTTCATTAGTTTAAAAAAAAAAAAAAAAAAAAAAAGAGTTAGAAATAATAGCTCCCAATTCTTCTAAGCCAGTTCTAGAGAAGCAGTAACATTTGTCATTCACCCAACTAAAATTAGACTCCTTGCTGTTCAGAAGTAAATAAAGCTGGCTATAATGCAACCACCTGCAAGGTGCAGTTTGATGCTTGGCTTCAAATTCAGAATACTGTTCAGGGTCATGTAATTCATGCTGGACTCCAGGCTGGGACCTTCTGCCAAAATTTAACTTTCACTAAGCAGCTCTGGCAAAGGACTTTACCATCATCACCGGAGGGGGAGGAAGGGGGACAGCACAGGTTTAAGTAATGACAGCAATGGCCTTCAGGGTAGAAGATGGGACTCTTCTGGAAGAGCCAAAAAAAATCCTTCCGAGGAAGGAAGAGACCCAGCACACAACTCATAGTATGATGGTTTTACTCCTCTTTTGAGTTCTGTCAATATAACTGTTACAATCAGTGAAACTGAAGCAATGGTATTTCTCAAGACACATGATTCCAGGTTCCCAGAAAGAGATACTACTACTACTACTTTAGCAGAAAAAACAACTCAGGCGTTCATGCGCACAAGCTCTTCTGAAGAACTAAAACAGAGACCACAAACTTCAAACTAAGCACAGCCTGCGGACAAGCTCTGCAAGTTTGATTTGGCTTTGTTTAGCAATTATAGCGCAAGGAAAACATCCTCATATGAAACTCCTGCAAGATAGAGCAGACTCTTAAACAACATGTTTTCAGCCCCTTCAAATGATGCTTCCTTCCTTCCCTCCCCAGGACTCACAGGCTGCACCAGCAAAGCCCACAAACTCCGTGCTGTCCCTCAAACCACAGCTACCCTAATGTACCTACAGCCCCAGCGGCACAGGCTACCTTCCCCTCACTCTTGCTAGTGTGTACAAACTCACACAGCTGGCACTAGACAATCATGGCTTGAAAAAGAGTTAGGAAACCTGAGGGGATCCAGCAAAACTGTCTGACATTTTCCATACTTGCTCACATGCCAGCCACTCATTC
>NW_009214920.1:42237-53257 GCF_000690835.1 Fulmarus glacialis
GTATTAACCTGACAATGTCAAGTGCTCAGCAGAAATGTGAGAATTTGTGTCATATAGATGTTTTGCCATTTGCTGCGTTAGACAGACGGAGCTTTACAGAGCAGCTTATAGCACTTGCTGATTTTCCCCTCACTTCCAAACCATTGCTTCTTGCTTGACTTAGCAGAGCTCACTAACACCGTGCTTTGAAGACAGGGTTACCAATTTCATTTTGATACCTTCTCAGCATTACTACATCTGAATGTTTCTATGCACGTTTATTCACTTACCTTCGTAAAACTTGTGTGTTAGTCCCCATTGTACAGATGAAGGTTTGGAAAATTACCCATACACACAACTGCAGGATATTCATTTTATCATTAACATACAGCCATTGACACAAAATGGGTTATTACAGAAAAAAGTAGCCGTTTACATACACAACATTTAACAAGCACTGATTTTGTTCTGCACAGCAATAGTAACTAACAACAGAAGTGCTTTTAAGTTCTCCTTAAATTCAGCTTGTGGGCTCCTGACTTGGCAAACTGCAGAGCCACAGGTTTTCTTTCATTGCTGTTTTTTTTTTTTGTCCCTCCTTTTTAAACACAGCACTCTTTACAGTTGCCAATGAGAATGGCAATGGTCTAAATGCTGTGCTGGAATCATAACTGATTCCACCAAGGATGGCTGATCACAAGCCCTTCATAGGAAGAACAACAACCTAGAAAACCTCAACCAAAAAACTTCACAGTGATTAATAAGCTATGGCAGCTCGTTTAAGCGTGAGTTTCTCACAGCAGTCTGGATGAGACACTGACTTCCGAGTCATATGAAAAGATGCAATGCAGTTTATGGCAATTCTTGCCTGACCTTATCTATCCTGCTCTTGCTCTCTGCAGGATTAGCAAATTCCCATCTAACTACCCTTTCTCAGTCTCCCATTGCTTTGCAAAGTGATGAATTTAGCAACCAAATTTGGACAAATGTTCTGCAATGGTGCCCAAGGACACTCTATGGAGAGAAGTCGGGTTTGGTGTAAGCCAAAGAGCTAAGTCCATCCATACCTGATGGGAGAAGCTGGCGAGGACTCAACTGCTCTCTCAGAAACACTGTTTCTTGGCACCCCCTCCTTCCCCCACACTCCAGGCAGATGCAGGATCCCTGATCATTTCTTTACACTGATACACCCTAGCTGGGCTTCCAAGCAGCAAGAACAAAGACTACCCGTTTCTAGTGGCCTGATGGCTGAATGCAGCACTATGCTGCCTTTTCTTTTTTTTTTTTTTTTTTTAAAAAAACAATTCCCCTATTATTTAGGGAATTGCATAAAAACCAAGCCCAGACCTTGGAGCCAAGTAAACAAGCAAGGATCTCAAACTTGAAAAGCCTGGCAGCTGAGAGTTGGTAGTTGAACACTGGACCTGAGTGTACCTTCTCCAAGCATCAGAGAGGAAGATGAACAAGACAAGTTCTAATTTATTTTTTCTGCAGTCTGACATATGAAATTTGAACATCAGAGTCTTGTTAAACTGAAGTAACAATACAAGATGTTCTTTTGGCTTTTGAACCAACCACCTGCTCCTTGCCCCACACGCCCTCACCCTCCAGCTCTTCCAGAGTGCTTTTTGTTCTGGAGACCATAAGCAAACATTAAAAATCTAGTAGTAACAATTGTCATTCGTGTTTGATCTGCTTCTTTAACAGTTGCACACCAACAAAAAGACAAATTTACACAATGCTTGTGGTGAAACAAGGAAGCCTTCTCCCTTCACATAAGGCACTTCTGACTATAAAGAGGTCAGCAGAGGAGAGACAAAAGTAACACCTTGTCACCTCTCTTGGTGTAAAGCAGGGGGAAAAAAAGAAAAAAAATCGAAAAAGGAATACAAAGGGGAGAGAGAAAAAAAAGCCCAATCTCCCTTCTATTTAGCAAATGATAAATAAATATAAGGTTGGTAGAAAGACAACAATAGTAGCTTAATGCTAAATACTCTGTATTCATTAGCTAAGACTAAATGACAGTGCTATATATATTTTTAAAGATTTTAATTTTTAAAGGACACAGGATTAAAGCAATATATTTATTTCTAGTTTACAGGGTTCACCTGTCTGATCACTCCTGCCAGTAGAAAAGCTCAGCTGCCACGGAGAGAAGTCAGTGAAAAATTATTTATCTAGAATGGACTTTTTATTTTTGTCAGCCAAACTTCTTTCTAGGTATTTAGTCATTACTATATACTATGCAAAAATCATGTGTGATTAATAACTGGTGACCATTCATAAATGTTTACTGAGGTGAACAGAGCTCGATGACAGCAATTCCACTTTGAACACAGAGATCTCTGTGTGTACCCTGTGCTTCAAGAATGTTACCAAAAGTGTTAACCAAAAAGACTTAGCACGTCTGGGCTCCTTCATTGTTTGTTGTTGTTTTGGTTTTTTAAATTGGTTGCTTCCCTATTTGCTTCCCAGTTTGTAGGTGAAAGAGGAGAGTCCATGACGTCTCATTACATGAGATAAAAGGAGCTACTCCCTAACATTTATGAAACTGCCAGGAAAACAAAGCCAAATCTTCAGTGAGCATCAAGTGCTATACAGTCCTCCAGACACTATGCCCTTAATAATGCTTGAGGATTTATAAACACTCTCTCTCAAACCAGCCTCACTGCTTCTTGGCCCTGCCGTCAAGCCAATTCCCTTTAAGACATCACAATCTTTGTCAATGGAGGTAATATAAGGGTCTCTGTTGGTGCTGCAGCTCTCCTAAAGACATGAGAAGAAAGAATGGCTTTAAAAGCATCTTTGTTTAGCTTCTGGGAAAAGAGGTAAAACCTGGCACATTAAGAGAAGGGATATATCTAAGCTTCACATATGCTATATTTTTAAGTCTTCTCACAATAAATTTGGAAAGATGCCTTAAAGAGACAGGGATGACATTTGAAAGCGAAGGTTTTTATTTGGGGAAGAGGGGAAAGAGCTGCTCAGTTTCTTTATGTAAATGCAAAGTGAGTCACTGCACAGTTATCCACTGTGGATTAATTCACTGTACAGTGAATCTGCTTGTCTATTCAGACTAGAAGGCTTAACTTGTCAGTGTTGCCATGAACAGAAGCTGTCAATAATGAATTCACAGATGCTGGTGATACACGCCTTAGAAATTCAATTAGCCAAAAAACGTGGTAGAATAAATGGCTTTCCTAAATGATGTCAAGGGAGGTCACAGGAAAAACTGTATTTGGCATGTGGCTGTTCAATATAACCCGGGCTGAACAGTTTAAATAAAATTTGTAAAACCATGCTCCCAGTTGCTGGGAGGAAGAAGGAAGAACAGCAGAGTTTCTGCTAGCCTAGACCTATTCACTGCCAGGGTCATGGGAGGGCAGGAGCCTCCCTGCAGCTCCTGTTTCACCAAAAACAAAAAGGAGGGCCAACCTTTCAGCCGAAGGACCCCCTGATTAGCCTTCCCAAGATCCCTTTTTGGGTGAATCTTTCACCTGCATGCAACATACCTCACTGGCTGTTTCCTAAAAGCAAACCAGCTCAACTCTGTTCCCCAATCACCTCTCTTGTACTGTACATCCAGCACACAGGGAATACATCCAGGTGTAAAACCACATTATTTCTTCCTCTTCACTCTCCAGGCTTTAGCACTGAAAGACTGTATCATCAAATATATGTTAATCATTGAAACCAAACAGAAGTAAGTAAATATGGTAATGACAAGCCTGAAACAAGCAGAAAATGAAGTAATGGATTTTTCACTAGAGCTTACAGAGCCATTATCCAAAATGGTTATGCATAGAAAACAGTTAGAGGTCACAGCTTAAAGATACCTACCTCAAAAGAGCATCATTCAGCATACTCACAAAAGGTTTCATCTATCTATCAGCTTCGAAATGGACTAAGCATATAATTAAAACCAGGGTTTTGGTTCGTGCAAAACCATTTCTTCCATTATCTTCAATTCCCTTTTTATTATGTTCTTACTCTGCCACAGATCTAATAGCACTCCTGCACCAGCATGGGTAATGCTACTGGCAGCTGTAGGATTTTTATGGGCATTTGGATTCAGAGTCCTGTGCTCAATGGAAAGTGAGAAAGAAGTTTCATTCAGCATACAGCATCATAGCTAACGCTGCCCTATCTAAAATCATATTAAACCAGAGATACACAAGATGACATAAAAAGCACAGGGATGGGAAAAGAGATAAGATGAAAATAGAAATGGGACCAGGAGAGTTGGTGAAGAACAAGGAAATCTCATTTCTGAAAAATAAGCATGCTCTCTCTCAAAAAAAAAAAAAAAAAAAAAAAAATTAAAAAACCCTACACCCAAATGCCAGGAATTGCAAAGAGTTTTAAACCCAGAAATGCCCTTTATCTTTTTGGCAATGGATAATGAAGAATGGGTAATGCAGAAGGTAAGGCCCTGCACTATTTTACTTCTCCCCCAGGAGTAAAATATCTGGTCAAGCAAATAATGAAATGCAGACCACAGTGCGCTTCCTATTTTGAGGTATGATGTGCAATGCCAAACCTACTTTGAAGCAAATGAAGTCTCTCAGCATGAAAGTATTTTCACAACTTCTCAACAATGTCATTTTGCCAACTTCCTCTCATTTTCCACGAGGCCTACAGCTATTTGCAGCTGATCAACACCCTTTTCCATGAAAAGCAGACTGTACCCACACTCTGCCTTTTTATTACAAAAGCAAAATACAATTTGAAAACTATCTTTGTAGCTCTCCTCACCCAGCTGCCTTAGGTCAGCACTGTGGGATCCTATGTCCCATAGGGCATAGCAATATTCTCAGCGCTGAAGGATGAGCATGGTAAAACTGCCAAACATACCTGTGAACCAAGTGCCTTTGAATTCGCACGAGGCTGAGCCACAAGGCAAGCAGAATCAGTATGCTGGTCCCTTAGAAACGCTGGAACAACGGGCTTCGAAGGACACAACAAAAAAGAGCATGCATTTGCTGAACAACACAGGTACAACAACACTACTCCTCCTCTCCCACTGCTTTACCAGTGTGAGCTTCAAGCTGCTTTAACCTACAGCACGCATCTGAGAAATCCAAGGCTGCTGCCTCCATCACACATGACAAATTAGATAGGTGGTCTTGGGGTCAGCAAAACCAGATGGAGTACAACAAGGAATCTTGCTGCATCAAAATAATTATAAAGGAAAGAACCACTTCTTAACTGCCTGGTTAAGAAGCAATTATAATTCCACCCATCCCCTTCCCCTAAAGTTTCCTAATAGTCTCCCAAACAACACACCTGCTGCTTGTGAAGCCATTGGACCTCACAGCAGGGCCCAAATGTAGGTGAGAGATGCTTTCTGAAACCTTCAGAAAAGCCTTCCCAACCACTCTGACCGCTGTCCTTTCCTTTTTCTCTCAAGTGAAAGCTAGAGCAGACTAATCTAACCCAGCTCAACTGCACCAGTCTCTACCACACACTGCATATGATCTCTAACCAACTCAAGGTGCAGGGAGAACTACACAAAAAAGAAAACCCATATTCTCAGAAGTTTTCTTCCCTCTGGCAAGAGCACCACTTAAGTAGTACAAGAGCAACAGTGTTATGTTATGAATTGCACCTGCTAATCTGCAATACCCTGCACTCAACCTTACTGCAACCAATTGAAATGTCTCAACCTGGAAAAGAGCAATCCATGAAAAAGACCAAAAGAACAGAATGAAAGATGGAAAAGCACCTGAAGACAGAAATCTAACCGCAGATTGAAACTGCAGATTCTAACTGAAGATTGAAATCTAAGCCCCAAAACATTATTCATTTTTAAAAGGGGGGCAAATGAAGAAGCTAGTGTTTTGCTCTCAAGAAAATAATACATATTAGGAAGAAGCTGTTCTCAGATGAGCAGGAATAACCAAAGGTTTAAACGCAACACATTTTGGTCTTTGGCCCAACTGCCACCTCTTCACTGCAAAAACTGCAGCCTCCCATCCCATGTCTTTTGCAATATCCCTCTCAGTCCTTGGCAGAGAAAGGACAAGTGTAGTGACTAGAACGAAGGTTGCCTGAGCTTGAGCTTGATGCCTAGGCTGCTTTCTGTTGATAAGAACAAACACATAGCGGAGTTCTGCTTGTTTTGCTCATAGCTGGGACAAGAAAGAGGGTATCTTCTTTGCTCAAATTCAAAATTTTACAAAACTTTTAGAATCTTGCTTATCATTGAGAATTCCACCTCTGCACTAAATTTACTTAAACCTTCAGAACTTGCTCAAAAGGCATCTGATGAAGCGGGAGACAGAATGGTGTCATGCTTCCCAAGGAAGCTAGGCTAAATCCATCTGGCAGAAATCTACAGGATGTTTTTTGTTCACATTAACACTTTCCTGAGGGTCTACAGTGAGATCTTACAAACTTACTTAGGAGAACCCTGTGGTGTTTGCAGTCACTTGTCACAAAGCCCCAAAACCTTCAACCTACGAGGTGACCAGAGAATTCACTGCACAGTCAGCTGTCCTAATATTCAGTAAGGACTTGGGGCTTCTACCCATCAGCACTCAGACTGAGTACTGACACTGCACATACTAACCGCAGGTGCATCACCACTTGACCTTCTCAGCGTATCATTTCCCCCTTCTCCTTTTCAACAATCTTTACAGGCAAAACAAAAATCATAGCAACAGAAGCAGTCTCTCTAACCACAAAAACTGCTGCAGCCTCACTGAGAAAACGGCAGAATCATGGCAAGCGTTGCATTTTCACCATCCAAACAGGTATCTCATCCAGGCCAGCAAAAGCGGACCTCAAAATGCACCTTCTAAACATGATAACGCGTGCACAGCCATCATTGCTTCCGATAGTCTCTGCCCTTCAATAACCTGTTCTCCCACAGCTGAACTTACCCTGCCGGCAACAGAGCCCCCCAACAATTGCACTCACCTCTATAGGCTCAGAAGGGATTTCCAATTTGGATAGTTTAGCTTTGGCGTTTGCCTTCAAATCTGAGATTTTTTCATAGGGTTCTCCGTGGTATTCCTCCAGGAGAGGTTTGAGCTCTGGTGATTCAACTGGTGCCTGATCTTGGCCATCCATTGGTCTGACATAGGCAGTTGGTTTCTGCTGCATTGCACTGGTTTTTGATGGCAAAGGTGGGGGAAAAGTCTGAGAGGAAGGCTGAGTGGTGCTGGTCAGGTTAACAGCTGAGCTGTCTCGACTTTCCTTCTCCTGTGATCCTGTCACTAGGTCCTGAGATGATTTTGTTTGACTGTAGGTCGGCCCATGACTTTTGTTGCTGTTCTGTGACCTGGAATTGATATGCTGGCTGGAATGTAGAGGTGACAGGGGTGCCACTGGAGAAGACAAAGATGACAGCAATGGAGAAAGCGCCAAAAGGGAGGCCTGCAGTTCATTAGCACGACCTTCACCAACCACACGCCTGTCATTTCTCTTGTGGTGAAAACCTGCGTGACTTTCCTGGCCACCACGACTATGTTCTTGACCTTGGCTCCGACCGTTGGATAAGCTGTGACTCTTGGCGTGCAAACCTGAAGCTGATTCTGTTTTTGATTGTGCCTTTTGGTAGTGAATGGAGTGGCTTGGAGGGGGAGCAGCTACAACTGTAGGTCCCATGGGTGGATGGCGGGTTGTGCGGTGGAATGAAGATGGTAATGTATGGCTGGTCTTTTCAGGGAAGTATGGGCGATCAGGCTTTCCTTGTGGGATCAGAGGAGCAACCCTTTCTGGAATCCCTATGAGATTCTGATGGGATTTGTTGCTGATGAGCTCCTTGACCTCCTCATAATTGCCCAGCATGTTCTGAATTCGGCTTGACAACTCATCTTCTTTATTAGTCTGCAACAGAAGAACAGAGAGGGGGAAATTTAAAAAGCACGACCCCCTACCCCAAGAGATCCAGCTCAAGAAGAGACATTCTTCAGGATCTTATTTTAATCACTGTGCATCACAAGTGAAGTTATGCAAGCTCATCTTGATCTTGCATGCAGTCTCTCCAAAGCAAGTAGGACTGCTCTAGTCAGTATTAGCTCTTCTGAGCCAAGATTGCAGGTGTGCCTGCAGGAACACTAACATCAGACCAGTTTGTTTCAATCACAGCTGCAGACAGACAGGCAGCCAAGCTGCTCTTGAGCACTCTCCCTCAAACTCCCAGACTACAGGAGGCCCCCAAATGAATGTGCCCAACCAAAAGTCCGTACTGCGCTTGTACCATCTACGGAGCTTTAAGCACATACTCTGATGAATTTAAGTTAAGCAGATGGGAAGATGCTGTGTTTGCATGTATCATGCTCAAGTCTACTATACTGTACGCAGAGGCCACAGCTCTCCTCTTCCACCCCAACCCTCTTTCCTCCTCCCCCTCCACCATGTGCCCCCCCTACCATACCTTGTAGGGTTCTGCAAAGAGGGGAGTCTTCTCAGGGAACTTGTCTTTCTCTTGCAGAGCCTCCTGATTCCGCCTCTCTTTCTCTCGAATACGCAGCAAGTTTCTGTCCTCGTTGTACAAGCTTTAGGCAAGAGAGAAAGAAAGGATAACACTGGTTTAAAGGGTTAACTATCAACAAGTATCTACTTTGTGCAGAAACCGTGGTTTTCAGATAAGGGTATACATCCAACATGAAAGTAATTTTGAAATCCACAGGGTGGTTATAGCTGACAAATCAGTTATGTCAAGTATTTGCTGTACCGCATAGTAATGTAACATACAAGGTACAACATGCATCCTTCTCAGTGATTTCTACTCCTGATACTATACATCAAGAAGGCTGGGAAGGGAAAAACTATCCACCCATTTAATTGTGAAACCCAAGTTAAGAAGTCAACGTGGGTGATAAGTGCACGAGCTGGCAAATCCAGTTGCAATGATCGATGTGAAAACTGGCATTCTTGGTCTCTTCCAGACTTCCGCCCCAACTCTTCACCTGAGAGTAAAAAATAATCCACTATTTTGAAGGTGTTGCCACTTTCAGAGATCGAACTTTGCCTACTTTATAAACAGGCTTGAAAACTTAGTCTCTACTTTAAATGAACATTTGGAAAGCTGCTTACCTAGCAAACCATGTAGTTACATTTAAAGCAATCACATAAATGTATTTAAAGAGAAGGTCTCAGAAATTTGGAGAACACCAGGTCAAATCCCCGTATTCCTCCTCAACCACATACGCATGCACTCAATTCCACCACATCAGAACAGCAATAAAGCTGTCACATGCACAGCAGGATGACTTCATAGAAAACCAGATCCTTTAAACTACATCTCCTCTGCAAAAAAAGGGAATCTATTGCTCTAATATTTATGGACATTTGGGAAGAAAAAGCATGCAGGCATAGTATGTGGATGAAGGAATTTCTCTCCTTTCCTATTTCTACTCTGCACGGTCTACTGCATACATAAAATTCCTGTATTCTTCTTAGTACACTAAACTTCTCAAGTGTCCCACTTTGGAAAGGGAGAGCCTCGTCTTCCTCACCAGTGACATTTTCTCAAATACCACCCACATAATCATCTACTGAAATTTTAAGCATCCCTAAAGGAGAGACAGAGGACTCGCTTTGCTGTAACAGTTAACCAAGAGGTCTGACTACGGCAGGGGGGGTCTCCTGACTCAGTGGGAGCTCTGGAAAACGATGCTGTCTGATGGCAAATTTCCATATAAGGAACTGCAGCAAGGATGTACTTGTGCCGCTAAGTCAGAAAAACATATTCAGGGGCTAGAGTGTGCACATTTAAAATAGTTTCCAACTTTGTTAGTGCTGAACTGTTTCCAAACATAGCAAAACAGAAGTTTCCAGTAAGCTCTATGTACTCCGCTTCTGCAAAAGATGCAAACGATTTTAAAAATTAAAAAAAAAAAAAAAAAAAAGAGGAATCACAGATCACTGATTCAGTAAATATACGCAATCCTTCTGTTACAAACAATATATTATAGAAGCATTTCCTCTGTACATCTGATGTCATTTTGCATGTGAGCAATTTCATATCTATAATCACTTAGTTCGTCAGTTGCCCTGTGTGTGCCAGGAAAGCTTTGTGCAGCCAGATATGGGAGATACCAACTGTAGAAGTCAAAAAATTAGGAGGAATTATAAGGCAAACTAGAAGCAATCTTGGCTACATCTATTACTTGAAATTCTATGCGTGCAAAAGATTTTTTAAGTGAATGCATTTCAAGTTTTTTAAACATTTTTTTAAACATATCTGTTCAAGTTATCTGAAAATTTTTTACTGAATGCAACACCATTTTCTGAACATTCCAGGAAGTAAAAAATGATTCTGTTAATATCCTTCATATAAACGTCAATAAATGCCCTTAACAGCAAGCATGAAAAAAAACACAAAAGATGGTTTTAACAGCTAAGACACTGGCTTTTAGCGTGAAGGAGACCTCTGAAACCTCCTCTTCACCAATTTGTGACACTGTGGCCCAGTGTCAGGAACACCAACACCAACTGTAGAACAAACTTTTTTTTTTTTT
Source organism: Fulmarus glacialis (assembly GCF_000690835.1). Taxonomy (NCBI): domain Eukaryota; kingdom Metazoa; phylum Chordata; class Aves; order Procellariiformes; family Procellariidae; genus Fulmarus; species Fulmarus glacialis. The sequence continues at coordinate 52,689 of NW_009214920.1, forward strand.
TGATGGGCACAATCAATCAGCTCCTCTTCCCACACCAGTCCCCAGTCCATTTCCCCCACAGCTGCAAAAGCACTCAAGTCAACACAGTGGGGAGGGCAAAGGAACAAAACCCTTGGTGGCAGTCCTCGCTTCTTGCTCACTAGAGATGAGCCTAGGTGTGGCATGCCAATGTTGGGGGAGAAATCGATAGCCCAGCTCAAGTGCATCTACACCAATGCACGCAGCATGGGCGGAAAACAGGAGGAGCTGGAAGCCACTGTGTAGCAGGATAGCTAAGACTTAGTCGCCATCACAGAAACATCTCATGACTGAAGTGCTGCAATGGATGGCTGTAAGCTCTTCAGAAGGGACAGGCAAAGAAGGAGAGGCGGTGGGGTGGCTCTGTATGTTAGGGAGTGTTTTGATTGCCTAGAGCTCAATGATTGTGATGATAAGGTCGAGTGCTTATGGGTAAGGATGAGGGGGAAGGCCAACAAGGCAGATATCCTGCTGGGAGCCTGTTACAGACCACCTAACCAGAATGAAGAAGCAGATGAAGCGTTCTACAAGCAGCTGGCAGAAGTCTCACA
>NW_009214921.1:0-10102 GCF_000690835.1 Fulmarus glacialis
AACCCCTGCTGGCTGGGCCTGATCCCCTGATGCCTCAAAACTTCAGAGGTGTTTAGGCAAAAGTGACTGTTGCTGCTCAGATGATAAGCGACCAAGAAAGGGAGATGGGTAGAGCCTGGAGAAGAGTTGGCATTGCATCTGTTACCAAGGAAGGGAACTGCTCTTAGCTACTATTTCACAGTCCACAGTTCCTCAGTAGTAGTAGCCAGGAGCAAGCCTGACTTTTTTGTGTGTTCCAGTGTCCTGGGAAGTACAGCAGAGCAGAGGGTGTTTTTGTTGATGGGGGCATTTAGTTGCCAATGGTTGTAGCTTGCGTGGTTTTTTTCTACTGCTTGGCTTTAGGCTTTTCCCAGTTAAAGAAATGAGCCAGAAATAGTTCTTAGTGTGTGGGGAAACTTTGGTCACCCATAGGGATAAGGAATTAACTTTTGTTCTTAAGTAGTTCATAATTTCGTTTTTCTCTGGATCGATTCTGGGGAAAATAAGAATGTGCTTCTCATTTCCCAGCTCCCTTCTAGAAACATTCTCTCCCACCCCCTGTGTTTAATCTACATTGGCTGAATATTAATCAGGGTTTATTCTCTGTTAAGTGTTAAGAATTCATGTGTGTGTTTTTATTAGTTTTTGCATGATGTGTTTTGTTGGTTTTTTTGAAGCTAGTAGTTATGTAAACTTGACTATGAAAAATAAAAACCCTTAAAATTCAATGTGTTTCAGATTATCCTTGGCTCTGCTCTTGCCCTAGTGCTGTTCTTATTTTTTATTCACATCAGAAGCAGAACTCAGTGAAGTCCACTTCCAATTTGTGCTCTTTCAGAGAATGGACCTACTCTTTCTGGCAACTTTAAATAACTCTGATGGTTCAGACTTTGTGTTGACTTGATTGTCTTCTGTAGCAGTGTCATGGTTTCTCTAATAACCTTTTTTTTTTAATAGCGGAATGACCAGAACAGTACAGAGCAACCTTTCAGAAGTCTAGAATGAGTCTGTGAGTTGTATGAATTGAAGCACCATAGGACCTGTTGTTTTTTTTTTTTTTTTTCCCAACTTTTTATCTCAGTTCTGTGTCAAGAGATGGTAAGTAGCTGGGTCTGGAGAGATTCTAAGACAAGTAATCTTCTGCTTTGAAGATGGGGAATATGGGAAAAAGGTGAGTAGGAAAGAAAGAAAACATCCATCACATACTGATTTTTTTTGTTTTCTATTTGTCAACAGCTGATTAAAAATCTGTTAACTCATCATGTTTCCTATCTAAGTTGAATATACATCCTTATGTTAAAAAGTCAGATTGAAGATGTTCTACTGTGTTTTAAGTTGGAGCAGGCGGGATTTAAAAGGAACGATTTTCCAATTAGGCAGTTGAAGCTGTGCATGTACCTGCCTGTGAATGAAAAGTTGTCTGGAGACAGATTAGTCTGCTTATTTGATGAATGCTTGCTTTTCTGCCTTCTTTCTGAACTGCCATTTTAAATATCTTCTCTCCTTTTAAAAATAGGAACAAAATCTAGCTTTCTAGCTTTTTTCCAATCAATTTTCTCATAGGTAGATATCTTTTCTTAGTTAACTCAAGAGAGGGTCATATTGTTAATAATTCAGTTTAGTTTATAGTCTGAGCTTCTTAGGCAGTGTGACAACAAAGTTAAACATATTAAAACATCCAAGAAATAAAACACCGAAGATAAAAACTGCACAGATAAACAACATGAAATCGTGGGTATGTGCTTAGTTTTTTTTTTTTTTCCTCAAATAAAAATATGTTCAATTCTCTTAAAGCACAGGCAGATTTGAGAACCCTCTGGTTCCTCAAGGGGATGACACAAGTTTCAAGGAGCGGAGTCCAAGGTACAGGCAGGATCCTACACTGACACCCTAGAAAACAAATTCATTAGAGGATTCTGCACACTCAACATAGGGGATCTCAGGTTGGCTCCCTTATACTTTTATAATTAAAGAGCACTGTAAGTGCCTGGCCTCCAGTTGACTCAACAGTGTGAGTAAAGGAATTTACTGGAAAGCCAAAAAATGAATTATCAGTAATTCTTTCACATCTGTCCAGATTTTTTTTTTTTTTTTTAAATGAAAGTAGCATGTGTTTCCTCCAGCATGGAGAGATCTGGATGGCAGATGGGGTCTCCTTGTCCTGCACTTGATTTGGGGAGGGTGCTGCTGCTGCACAGGAGGAAAAGTAAACCTCTTCAGCAGCTATGGTGTCTTTCTTATGCCAGACTAAAAAGGAAAAGTAATACTAGATCCACGCTGCTTATTATCTATAGACAACTGTCCAAAAGTACTAGCAACTTCCATGTTACAAGCATCTGATGCAGAGGCATACAGCAGTAAGCTTTTAAGAAGCGTTGGAGTGGTGACAGCCCGAAAGAAATGTGTCAACTATTTGGGACAGGACTGGATGTGCACTTGTCTAATTATTTTGGACAGCAATGAAAGCCATGCATGCTAGCCTGCTTGTTAACAGACAGGCAGGATAGAGCGTTAGGCAGGTAGGCAGAGCATCTAGCCAAATCTTCCAAAAATGGGAAATCTCACAAACACGAATTTTGAGTGGATGTGTTGCTTGTGTCTGCAACCCTCCTTCAGTGGATGCTCTGACAAGTAAGCCTCAAAGTTGCCTGAGGGGAAAAAGTGAATGTTTTGGAAGTATTTGAAATCTAATTTCTAATGTTAGTTCACAAATACTAATTAATATTTTTTTGAGTGAAACCTTTGTAAGTGAAACTTAGGACTGCCTTTGACTGCAGATCCAAATCCTGCAAGGACCTTGCTATAAGCAGCTCTTAACTTGGAGAAAAATAAACTCCAGGTTTTCAGGTAGCTGAATCAGACTTTTCAGAAAGTTTACAAAGATGGACAGGAAGCAGAACTCTTCAAATAAACTATTCAATATCTGCAGGAAATCAGGATTTACCCAGTTTGCTCTTCAGCAATTGGCCTAGGATGCTTAGTTTTCACAAATAAGAAGTCTCTTGTCATCAAATAAATGCTCTTCCTTCACCCTTAAAGGATGACATGGATTTGATTCTTCAAAATATGTTGCTAATGTTCTGATGCTTTTGTGAATTGCCCTGGTGAGCGTCTTGCTCTGAAAAAAATAGTGTTTATTTAAGGAGAGATATGTACAAGTTTTACACTTTAAAAAACAAACAAAACAACCTAGTAGAGGAAAGCCAGTACATTTGTTGCTTTTGTAATCTGGTAGAGGTTTAAAGAATGGTAATAAACTACGTTTAAGGACTTGATGTAATTTGCTTTGACTTTTCTTATGATATTGAAAGGATTACTTGTTTAGAAAGTTATAAAGATTTCATCCCAAATAAGAAATGGATTAATATACTAAAAAGCAAATCTGATAACTGTATGCACTGTCACTCTAGGCCAATATATCACAGCATACAGGCTGGTTCCACCCAAGGTGAAAGCAGGGGAGGGTAAGCCGATGGCAAATAGCAAAGTAGTGATACCGCTGGAGAGCTGACAGTTATGATTGAAGGTCATTACTGTGACATTATCATTATCTGGGCAGGATTAAATCAAGTCCAGAACTAATTATATTGTCCTTTCCAGAAATAGTCCAGAAATACTTCTGGCAAATGTCAAAAATACAGTTCAACATTTTGATGTTTGGAGCTTGTCACTCAATAATGGGGGTGTGTGTGTTTGTGCGATCACAATATAATAAATTGAAAAGAAGCCACTACAAATGAGTAGTATTGGAATATTTCGTAGCCCTCAATCTACACATACCAATTAAACTCAAACGGATAGATACAAGGAGTATGAGTGCAGTGTCTGCTTGGATCTTCATCCTTTCTGAGAGGGGAAATAACTGTTTTTTCCCCTCTTCTGCCAAAGATACTTTGCTAACCTTCAAACCTTACTTTCATATATCCTTTCCTTCCCACTTGCTGTACTTCAAGTACTTTGAAAATATCTCTATTTTCGGAACATATTGGGCAAGTATATTTTTGTGATCTACCTTTTCAGCTGTTATTTTTCAGTCTCATTACTGTGTATTTTTTCCTGTATACCTAGTATTTTTATGCTATGCCTATACCTGTCTCTTAACCTTGATTATTTGCTGTACTTTCCTGTTTATCTACATTGGCCTTTTCTCAGTGTTACTACCGTTATTGCTACAATACTTGCCAGAAGCATAGTTGAATTTATCTTTGGACAATTTCAATTTCCTTTCTGTAGCTTTTCCTGCATTGCTTTATCCCTGTACAAGTTTCTTTCAGCTTTACTCTCTGCCCACAGTGTGCTATTCTGAAATTCAGCATCTTTATTTATCCCTGGTTTAGCCTCAGTTTATTTATGGGTACAAACGCAACTGTATTACAGGTGTTGCTTAAGTTACCTCATCTGTTCATCTCAGCAATGGGATTTTCAGGATTTGGACCCAATTTACTTTGTGAGAAAATGCCTTGCAGTATACCCAGAAATGCCTCAGTTATACTTGTAGTCAGCAAGTTGAGTGGCAGTCGAGGTAGGTTTGCTCTTTTTCCTATTTCTAGTCAAGCTTCTGCCTCCCTTCTCTCACTTTGCCCACTTTTGTGAAAATCCTTGCTATCCACTTCAGTTCCCTTTTGTTTCAGTCTCCAGCTGAAACTCCCATGCATATTTTTGTATTTGGACACCTTTTTATTTTTTACTGCAGTAGGAGTTCTTGCACATAGTGGGAATAAGAACCATTTGTGGGCAGGATTGTATACAGAAAAGGTGAAGCAATGGCTCTACTATTTTTGGGCCTGGGCTCTACTGCTTTTAGAGACCTGTGAAGCTCTCCTGGGAGAGAGTGGTGGGGAATAGGGAGGGAAGTGTGGAAGTAGCAGGGGGAACGGGAAGTAGCTTGTGAAAGGCTCAGAGTTTTATCTCCTCAGAAGAGCACTCCTTGAACTCGCTGTGGGCCATGGGGTACCCATCTGGGATGCTCATGCTGAGCTAACCAGGATGGTTGTTGCTTGTCACTACCAGAGAATCTGTCTACTAGCCCATGTATTTTCCACTCTGTGTCCGTTCCTACAGAATCCCCTCGCTGCTCCATCTGCCCAGCTCTCCCCATGCTGTGCCGCTCCCGTGCTTCTCTGCGGTTCCCTAAGGTTGTTGGAAAATCAAGGCAGTGATTCACTGGGGAGGAGATCTTGACTCCTCCAGGGCATTGCCAGGTGAGCTTAAGGAAAGTCACTGGCTTTTAATGATCTTATCTTCCTTATTGGCATGGTATGCTTTATTAAAAGTAATACAGGAGAACTACATGGCTTTGCTTAAACTTGTAATTCCCTTAAAAAGATGAGGCAAGAGGAAGAAAAGAGGAAAAGCAAATACTCTTCACTTTAAAATGGTAATATCAGCAAACCCCCAGTATTCTGTATCTCAAGCTCTGTGCTTTGCTTAATGTCTACATGAAAACTATGTGGTGGGCTGGCTTTCAACATCAGCAATTTTAGTCTTGGGGCTCTGATGCCCACAGTGCAGATTTCATGTGCTGCTTTAATGGATTTCTTCAGGAAAAAAATATAGTTAATCACCTAATATTGTGAAATCACAAACTTTCTATAATTTCATGCTCTTAATCAAACAGATATGTTCTCTCTGACCTTGAGAGATAGGGGGATGGGGGGAGAGTTGCGGTGAGGGGAGGAAGAAAACGAAATGCAAAACCATTCCATCACTGTGTCCCTTGTGCCTCCCTCCCATAATAAAAGCCAGTAGCAGCTGCAGCTAATATCCAACTGTTCAGTGGTTGACAAATGAGAAACCAAAACCTGCATGCCCTGTAGCGCATCTGGAAATGTATTCGGTGTCTTAGGGATTCCTTGCAGCTCCTCTGAACCTAAGTGGTATATTGGAGGCTGTCTCTCTAGGCTATAAGACCTATGTGTTTATAGGATCTAAGTGCTTAGACCCACCTGAGGCTGTAAGAGAAGTGCATGCCTACAAAATAGTGCTTGGAGTAAGAGGAGATGCAGTATTATTCTGTAGCCTTTTGATGCTGGTAGTTTTGTTTTGCGGTCAAGCATGTTCATTTTTCACTGAGCGTTGTCTTTACCTTTAGAATAGTTTGCTGGCTTGCTGCACTACTTGCATACCCATTTCCTTTTTCTCAGCCCTTGCTGCTGTCCCTCTTTGACCCTCATGTTAATACTTGTCATATCTTTAGTCCGGATGTAACCTATGGGTTGTGTGTCTGTGTCCACATGCATGTGTCTGTCTGCAAAGAACCCCTCCCCTCAAAAAGCTGAAGAAACCCATCTTGGTTGTTGAACATATATTAAACCTCTTTTGTCTTTTGGTTCGTCCCATTCAACTGTAAACAATGTTCCTTGCTAAGTATTTGTGAAGTTCTTAGTGTGGTAGGATTGCACTTAATTGTTTGATGTTATTGTCTGACTAAAAATAATTTGGCTAAACAAGTCTTTTTTCTAATCAATGCTAACACCAGGAATATGTTACATTAAGCTCCTTAATTTTTTTTTTCTTTATTCATTGTATATAAAACAAACAAACAAACTACTTTGTAGTCAATTTATGTGTCTGTTCTAGAACACCAAGACACATATTTATATGCTTGAGTGTTTGTGTAGCCTTGCAATAGGATTGCTTGTATGCCTAATGCAAGTCTTCTCTACCCTGGTGCACTGGACCACAGCTTACTTATGTTTAATTTATAGTCTCGGTCAATCTAAAACCAGATAAACAAAAACAACAAAGAAAACCTTGGTCAGTCTCATTAAGTCTGTGAAAGATAAGACGGAAAAGGCACTCATCCTTTGCCAGAAAATCTTGATTCAAGCCCAGTCCCACCAGAGTCTAGTTTGTTTTGGCTTTATCAGTCTCAGTCACTGAATTTCATGGTGGAGCTGTGTTTGCTTTGGCTCCAACACTGCTCTAAGTCCACAGAAATAATTCTACCAGCACTGCATAAAGTGTGGGGAGACTGGAAGGAACTAGTTAGTGGATAAATATGGGTGTTTTCAGTGGGTTTTAAATATTAAAAAGTTTTTTTCATAATCCAAATAAAAAAAAAAAAACCTGTCCTTTCAAATGTTTTACTGTAACGTAATGTTTTTGCATGGTGGAGGATATTGTAGAAAAACTGCAGTAATGTTACCAAGTACAGTGCATTATTTTTTCCATTATTATGTGAATTTTAGTCTATTTACTTTCCTAATGGTATTTTGCAATCTTCATTGATTTACTAGAACAGTAAACCAAACCCTAGTTAAAAGATGGGGGTGGGGGAACAATTGCCTGTTCCCGCATAACTTCTAATCTGTAATATTTTCTTTTTTTCTTACTATCTTTATCTTCTTTTAGAGTCTGTTGTACAGCGTCTCTGAACCTTAGGAAAAACTACAGTCATACTAGACAATTTGGGTTAGTTTATTTGAAGGCACATGGCAATTGTGATCTGTTTGCTTTTAGAACTTTATTTTGGTCAGTTTCTTTCCTTCAATGTTGAACATGGAAACACAGCTGTAATCTAGGTGGCCTTTGGGTCTTGACAGGTGTCAATATTTGTAATTACAGGATTATTACTAAAATAATCCCATAATAATTTTTTGGGTTGGGAAAGGTTTCTAGTAGATCAGATGCATTTTTAATGTAATGACAGATTTAAAAAAAACCAAACAAACAAAAAACCCAAAACAAACAAACAAAACCAACCCAAAACCTTAAAAACCTCCAAAACTGGAAATGCAGTATTTGGGGGGCCATTTGGGGAAATTGAATTAATAATCATCTTTATGATCTACTGGGATAGGAATTTTTAGTCTTCCCTGACCTAGCATGATGTCATGACACCGTCCTTCATTTCAACTGACATTAATGGAAGTTGAAGATGCTTGCTACATTGAAAGAGATGCTCAATGTCTCACAGAAGGACACTACCTAAAAATAGTGGTGCTGCTTCCTTGTTACATAACTTCTGACAAGCTTTTTAATGTTTCTTCTTATCTTCACACGTTGATTTTGCATTCACTGTTAGTGGCAACTCCCTGTAAATTCCCTCTCTTGAGTTCAGTCTGTCTGTTTTGTCCAGGCTTAGTCCTAGATGGTAATTTAGAATTTAAACTGTTTTCTATACATCACTGTTCATTATATGTACATGTGCAATAACTGTGGCAAAATTATGAAGTTCAGTTCATTAAAGTTTTAGTTGAGGGCTGAATTCAGCTACCTTTTCTTTAAAGAGAAGTTTTGAGGAAGACTAGCTGACTTTTAAAGTCTCCACTTGAGAAAGCATATAAATAGTAACTAAAATTTAAAATGGATTAATTTCTTCAACTGTTAGAGAATTTTCTTTAGCTGCTAATCAAAACAGAGTAATCAGTATCAATGGAAAAGTTTCTGTGTGTGAATCAGTTAACATGCACTTTCATTTCCAGGTGGTGATACACATGTTGCCCAGTATTTGAGGGATCCCTCATTATGGTGTGAGAGTTGTTACTGAGTATAGCCCCCAAATATTTGTCTTCACAAATCTCATGACTGCTGGAAAACAGGTTGTTCTTTGTAATGAGTTTTTGGTTTCATTTTATCTAACATCAATTTGATCTTGCTTTTGAGTGTGTATGAGGTCTGGGAATAGCCCTCTCTTCTCTCAGAGGTGAGAATACACCATGTATGGTGTTTTGTTACCTGGCAGGACTTTAAACTTTCTTCTGATGGAAACTTCTGATGGAAAGGGAGGGTGATGATGCCACTGTAACCTGACTTGGATGTGAAGGTATGAATTCAAATGTCACTAATTCCCAAGAGCTGTTTCTCTTGGGTTTGTTTTAGATATCTTGGAAATAGGTGGGAAAGAAACTTTCTAACTGTGACAAGCTAAAGAGTTATATATATTCAGGCTTCAGTGATCAAAGTGCTAAGAGATGGCCATAGCGAGAAGTGAATGCATGAGAGTATTACAAGCTTAAACTGGTAGTATGGTTGTTGAATATGCTGGACAGTGTCTGTCAAAGGAGAGCAGAGAGAAGAGTCCCTCTGAGTGTTGAATACAGCTGATTTACAATAAGCTGAAACAGAAAGAAAATATTGGCCCACTGTTAAACAGGAAAGGTGAATTAGCCATCAACAGTGCTCAAAAGGCAGAGGCTCTCAACACTTTCTTCACCTCTGTCTTTACCAGCACTGTTGGGCCACAGGCCTTGGGAACAAAAATCCAGGTTGATGCAAACACAGACCCTCTGTCAGTGAAGGAAGAGTTGGTATGTGAAATATTACAGGAGCGTGACCCTTACAAATCAATGGGCCCTGACTTTACCTACCCAAGGGTGGTAAGAGAGCTGGCTGATGTCATTACGAGGCTGCTCTCCATAATCTTTGAGAAGTCGTGGAGATCGGGGGGTGTCCCAGAAGACTGGAAGAAGGCTAATGGTGCCCCCATCTACAAGAAGGTCTTAAAGGAGGATCCCAGAAATTATAGGTCCATCAGTCTTACTTCAGTCCCTGGGAAAATTATGGAATGAATCCTTCTGGGGGCTATCACAAGTCAAATAAAGCATGAGATTGGGAAAAGCCAGCATGGATTCACCAAGGGCAAATTGTGCTTGACAAAGCTGATCGCCTTCTATGACAAAGTAACCTGCTTGATTGATGTGGGGTGAGCAGTGGACATTGTCTACCTGGATTTCTCCAAGGCTTTCAGTATGGTTTCCCACAGCCTCCTCCTAGAGAAACTGATGCATTATGGTCTAGACAAGTGGTCCATGTGGTGGGTGGGGAACGGGCTGACAGGCCACAGCCCAAGGGTGGTGGTGAATAGCTCCTTTTCAAACTGGCAACCTGTCACAAGTGGGGTCCCGGAGGGATTGATATTGGGCCCAACACTGTTTAATATCTTCATAAGTGATCTGGATGATGGGATCAAATGTACCCTGATGAAGTTTGCTGATGATACCAAAGTGAGTATGGAAGTGGACACTTTGGAAGGGAGAGCCACCCTGCAGGAAGACCTGGATAGGCTGGAAGTGTAAGGTCTTGCACTGGGGAAAACATGATCCAGGAGTGCAGCACAGGCTGGGATCTACCCAGCTGGGAAGCAGCTCTGTGGAAAGGGACCTGGGGGTCCTGGTGGACA
>NW_009214921.1:10593-21685 GCF_000690835.1 Fulmarus glacialis
CCCAGGGAAGTGGTGGATTCCCCAACATTGGACACTTTTGAGATTCACCTCGACAGGGTGCTGGGCCATCTTGTCTAGACCGTGCTTTTGCCAAGAAAGGTTGGATCAGATGATCCTTGAGGTTCCTTCCAACTTGGTATTCTATGATTCTATGCTTTTTTTGATCTTTAACCTGATCAGCACTCAAGGATGGATCCAGGCTTTATAGAGCTGTAATGCATAATGCTGCTGTAGAGACTCTTGTAGAAAATGGAGTCTCCAATGTATTTCCAAGCTGGAGCTATTACTTTCAACATAGTAACTCTTCCTAGGAGAATATTTTTGAGATGAATCATAGAGGTTGACAAAAATAGACTTTTTTTGATCTTTAACCTGATCAGCACTCAAGGATGGATCCAGGCTTTATAGAGCTGTAATGCATAATGCTGCTGTAGAGACTCTTGTAGAAAATGGAGTCTCCAATGTATTTCCAAGCTGGAGCTATTACTTTCAACATAGTAACTCTTCCTAGGAGAATATTTTTGAGATGAATCATAGAGGTTGACAAAAATAGAACTCCTCAAATTGTCAGTCAAGGGTTGGAGAAATTTCCTGTCAGATTTCATGGCAGAAAAAGTAATACTGAATCAAACTTGGATTTATGGTCTCATGCAGTTAACAACCAGACATTTTACATTTGTAAGTGGCATTCCATTTTTTTATTTTTTAAAATGAATTCACTTTAATAGCTCTCTCAACTGAGGGATACACTTGTATCTGTCAAGATTTAATTCTTTAAAATGATTAACACCCCCCCAGTTGTGATTCTTTAAGGTATCAAATGCCAAGTTCTACTCTTCATACTGAAGACTATTTTGAAATTGATAGTATGTTCCTGCCTGTTTTTTCTTAAGCTTAATGCAGCTGTTATCATGTTGAAGGACACCAGTAGTCTCTGCATTACCATTGCTTTCTTTATGATTCTCTTCTATTACTACAGTTCTATTAATTCTGATGACAAAAATACATTTGTCAAATACCATCTTATTTATCTGCCTTCAAAACTAGCTTGTTCTGCACTTAAACAAATAATTAATTGCTGCTACAAGCAGCAAATGCTGCTTGCAGTCTAGTATGCCTTTAGCTTAGCTTTGAACTCTAATGTGCGCGTTTTCCTCTACCAGGGTAATACGGCTTGTTATGAGGCTTTGTACTAATTAAGCGAGCAAGATGTAACTTTTAAGAGTTTACTTAGGTAGGGAGGGAAGTGGTGGACCTCGGTATCCATGGATACTTTGTTGTTCAGGGACTCTGCTCAGGATAACTTTTGAATTGAAAGTCAACACATCTCATCTGCAGTATCATTACTGAAGTGTTTGCAGAGACATGCTTGGTGTTAATTTAGCAGATTCAATTTAAAATGGAGGAATTAAGGTTCAAAAGCTATATTTAGTGAATAAACTGCTTTAAAAGAGGTGAGGGCTCTTTCAATCTTGATGAGGCAATTTCATCACAATTTAAAAAGAGGTCAGCTAAATTTCCACATACCTTACAAGGCACAGACGTTAGTGTATTTGAAAAAGACAAGTGCTAGAAATCTATTGGGATGAGGACCATAAAACTGTAATTTGAGGCCCTAAATTTAGGGCACTCTAATTAAAACTGACTTCGCATCCAAAAATAGCAATTGTCTTACAAATCTGTTTGATTATATACTACAAGTATACCACTTTATTTCTGGTAGGCCAGACTTTTTTTTTTTTAAACCAAGCTGTTATGTTTGGCTGTTGGGGAAGGAGGACAGACATTCTTATACCTTAAACCCTTCTCTTTGTATCTAAAATCCTTTCTTTTGACAAAACATTACATTTCTTGCTATAAAATTTTGGAGATTGAAATAAGTCTTATTGTATCAATTTAAAATTTCAGAGCAGCTCAAAGTGGGGAGTATATGAATGGAGGAGGAGAGAAAGCAAAAGCTGTTGTCAGTACTACAGTGTGTATAGATTTGAAAATGAGATATAGCATCTGAAAGGATTAGAAAATTATCTCTGAATTCTTCAAATGTAAGCCTCCAATGCAATGTTGTATACTCAGTTTCATATCGGGGCAAATTGATTTTTCCATAAAGTAGCTTGTTTTATGTGTCTGGAGACCAGTTTTTACTTCCATAGTCTAACCTGGAAAAAAATCTTTTTTCATAGGTACTAGTAATACAAGGTATTAAAAATGTAACTGGTTTGATAAAGCAACATGCAGTGAAATGTGTCTGTATACAGTCTGTCTCTCCCACTTATGAAAAGGTGGGAGTTACAGGCTTAATGTTAATGAGACCTGTGGTTTTTACAGTACTGACTTAATGAACTGAGAGCTTGTCTGCTCTGGGTTCATTCCTCGCCAGTGAATTTGGGTGACAGGATCATAGGGTTGTTCTGGTAATGTGCTCTGAAGTGTGCATTGGTTTAGATTGTTTTAAGAATGCTATTTCTCATATTTGTGCCCATGGTTTATTACCCTTCGTGTAAGAAACGAGTATTTTCGTTGTTTTGTTTGGTTTGTGGGGCTATTTTCACTTTTTAAAGGAATATCTTGATTTTTATTAAAATAAAACTAGAAGCATGAGCTGAAACTGAGCAGCAGAAAACCGGTTTAAAAAACAAACTTGAATAATGTAAGACACTGGAAAAGAACTTGGGAATAGCCTGTTGATTAGTTTCCTTAACCGGGTCTAGTGATATTGCCTGCCTTTCCATTCCTTAATTATGTCTTTTGAAATAATCACTCTTGGAATAGTTCCTTCTAAGTATAACCAGTACATTTGAAAACTTGTACATTGAAAAGCCTGAGGGTAGGTAGAACCAGCCAGAGGGAGAGGGCAGGGGTTTACATGTTCTGTAGCAGAAGGGACTTGCACTTGTGTGGTGTCGTCTTTTGTTACCTACAATATATAGGGAATGCTGCTTGCTTATCCGAACAATGATGGGAATTTAATCCCATGATCCATGTGCTTAACGTCAAAAGTGTACACACTCTTGGGGAAAAGGTCTTTACCCAGAGCAGCTGTGGTCTTTGTATTAATACTCCAGTCTTTGCCTGTTGATTTGTACTTTTTCTTGCTTACTTGCCTCCAAATCTGGATGAAACTCCCCCCATCTTGGGGATGGCACGGCTGCCACACAGGGGGGTGGCAAGTGCCTACAGTGACCTGTATAGGAGGAGGGTATAGGTTAGAGCCCCTCGTGGGAAGCGGGGAGCTGGAGTTTTCTGTTGCCTAATGAGGGTTTTATAACCATGCAGTATGGTGAAAGAGAAGGCAACTACAAGGCTTTTTTCTGTGTGTGGATTCTAATTCTCTCAGTATGTTAGACATGCTCAGAGTCTACGCAATTAGCAAGCTGAGCCTGGAGAACGCTAGTTTGATGCGAAACAGCACTTGTCCAGCCTCTTCAGCTTGCATGAACGGAATCTCGATTTATTCTGTGATATTCTCAAAGCATATTCTTTTTCTGAAGATGACTAATATGTAGTGGTTTTTACAGAAAATGTTTTAATGCACTTAAGTTCTCGGTAACTGACTTTACTCAGTGTTTCTCAAATGGAATGTGTAAAACTTGGAAATACTAACTCTATTATTTTTCTTTAAGCCCTATGATTTCTGACCCTCTTTTTTTACTGCTTACAATACACTTACTGTAGCACTGATGCAAAAATATAAAACTATGCTATAATTTCTACAGTTGCATAACTGAACTCCTGATTCTTTCATCTCAAACTGTTTGGCCTTCAGCTTCCCTCTGATAAGCCAGGGGGCTTTCTTTGTTTTTGCTGAAATTAAGGAAACTACTTCAGAGTTGTCAGACATAGATTGCAAAATCGTACTTTAATCATTCAATTTATTGCCAGCAGTTTCATAGAGATCAATCTAATGTTTAAAAGGTTCAATTAATAACTTTGCTAGAAGTTCTTATATAAAACAGTTTCACAACGGTCTGTAATTATTTTGTCTAAAATAAACAAATAGCCTTGTACATTTTCATGACTACAAACTACAATGTAATCTTGTGTTTTGATTGCATGCGATAGACCTACAAAACTTATACCTCTGAAAGGGGCTGCTTAGTTGTTCACTATGCTAAAATGTTATGATATTTAAAAATAAAAAGGTGGTGGCTTCTCTGAACATACAATACAATAAAGTGATGTTAGTAACAAACCTGGTTACTGCTACTTGTAAAGCTCTTAGATTTTTTTTTTTTTTTAACTTGAAAGTGGCTTGATGTTGTTGTTTAACCTCCTGTTAAACATATGGTAACATGGTAGTTGGTACCAGTATGTTTTGAGTTGTGTATTTGGAAAATGTTCAGATATAGTTCTGCAGGGACCATGTGCTTTTGCTAGTCACCAATTACTCTAGTGTGGCCAGTTTTTGTGTATTTGTGAAAATAAAATGGAATCTCCAGCAGGAAAGCACTTCACTGATATAATTTAGCACAAGAAGCTAAGAAATGCTGTGTTCTGAAATGTGATAAAACACTAGGAAATGTCTTGGAGACAAATGATGTGATTGTTCTGATCAGTAAGTATATTCTGCACAGTAAAGGACAATAAATAACATAATCCACTTTGGCTGGCTTTATCCAATTCAAGGCAATTCATTAAGCAAAAACATCTAAATGCTGTTCCATGGGAAGCAAATGAAAGCTTAAAGTAACTGTAGTTTTCTTTGCTCAAGTTCCTCTGTGAGGTGAGACAGTAACGTACTAAAGGATGGTGCCAAGTCTTTTTTCCTGTGACATGTTTAGGGCTTAAGTCCCACTTCTTTGAGACCCATTTTAAACATATTTTTAGCACATGGCACTTTGTCTAATTAAAAATGAAGGAAACTAAAAGGAAAAATTAAATTTGGACTTTTTTGAAACCTATGGCAAAATCTGTAGTCTTACATGAAATGAAATTTCTTTTAAAAGAAAAGCTTAACTCTTTGAATTCCTCATGAAATAACATTTTTTTCTTTCTATTGAGTGTGACAGGGCAAACAGAAAAGCAGCTTTCAGAGCATCGCTTTTATGAAGATCCCCTTTGGTCTAATGAATAAGTAATATGCCATCTTGTAAAGCTATAGCCCATTCATAATGCATCCATATTATGGTAACAGAATGTAAATTCAGAAATGTATTGTTTCTTGTTCTATTATGTCTGGCTAGGATTGTCCCATAAGAATAACAGATGATCCTGCATATCAGGCTTCAGTCATTTGGTAAAAGTGACTGTTTGGCAGAAGTGTGTGTTTTTTAGGATGCTGTGCCTTATCCTTGAGTCTAGGGTGGTATGAGAGGAGGATTTCTTTTTATTATTAAGCAATACCAAGTTTACCTTGAAAAAAAAAAAAAAATGAACATGGGTATTTAATGTGTGTGAAGCTCTGCAGAGGAAGAAACTAATGAGTAGGGAGCTTTTTTCTAATTCTAATACCTACAGTCAGATTACTTATTTTAGAGTTTGAATTGCTAGTTTTTACTTGAAAATAAATTGGGATTAAATAAAAATGTGCAAATAGATGAAAACAATAAATTGTATTTACAAACAGTAGAAAGTGGCCATCTGGAAGAAATGCAGCGTCCTGTCAAAGTCTGCCATTCCTGACAAAGTTACCTTATGCATCTCATTGAAGCTAGAATGGTCAAATAAACTGATAAAGTGCAAACGAGGTGCGTTAGCATCACTCTTTAAAACAGAGCTCGGATTTGAGTGGAACACAGTGCTTATTTTATATTTTGAAAAAGGGCAACAGAAATATGCTATCTTTTTACCTCACTATTAATGCAGTTTATTTAAGACTTTAAGGTGCTTTTTTATCATTGTTACTATATTGACCAATACTGAATGGTTCACTCTAGAAATATGGTGCTGCTTCTCTACCCTAGAGCTTTATCTTGTCTTCCTTAAAGTTTATTTTATAATATTAAAAATCTATGCATCATTCCATTCCTTTCAGTTTTCTCATTTAGCATAGTCTATCTTAGGGAGGTGGGGTGGCAGGAATCCTTAAAAACTATTGTTCAAAACCATATCTGTATTTTCTTAATTGAAACAACTCTAACTGTTGTCCAAAAACACAGAATGAAGAAGTATAGCTACACCGTCCTGAAAATGTTCTTGAAAATAATAATAAAGCTTTATCTCATTCAAGGTCTTGCATAATAATTTTTTTTTTTAATGGCAATGTTTTTCTGAAAGCAATTGATAACAATGACATTATCCAAGGATGTTAACATACTGTATCTCATTTAGGTGGAAAAGATTAAAAAAAGATACTTCAGTTACCTTACAAAAACATTTGTTCTTCTATTAAGTAACTTCACTGATGTTGAAGGACAAATTCCCTTTAATTTTATTTGCCTAATATGGTAACACATTATTTGTCTGACATGGAGTATAGCCATTGCCTATAAAATGAAAGGAATTCATACTGCTTTTGTAACATTAAGAAATACACAGCTTGACATAATCTTTCATAATCATGACCCTTTTTCTTGAAAAGGAAGGAAGAATTACATTAGAGGAACGGTAGCATCCTTTCTTTCCTAGTCAAGTCAGTCAACTATTTTTGAGTATTGCTTTCCTTCCATGCCCAGAAACAAAGAGAAGCATAATACACGGAAAAGCAAATGGTTCTTCTGTTTCAGATTATAGATGATTGATATATGTTAATTTTGGGCACAGTTGCAGGTGTTGCTGTTCAGTAGCAATACCCAGCAGTAAAGGGCTTTAGCTTCATTTTGCATGTTCTTCCTATTTGAACTATGCAGCCAACTCCCTTGCTTAAGCTGAGGTGGATAGAGATGATGATGAAGATGCTCTCTATGGCGAAATGAGACAACTGTTTCTGTGGGTTGGGGAAATGGTTACTGAGAGTGGGAATCTCTAACAGTGAAATATTTCAAATAATCTTGTTTTATAATGAAAATGCATTTGGCAGTAATTTCATTTTTAATTGGCATCTAAGTCCTTTCTGTAAGAATTGTTAGCCTGAGAAGTTTTTTACTTCCCTTCAGCTGGAGTGAGGAATTTAGGGTGTTTCTTAACTACAAATAGAGGCGCAGATGAGGGGGACAGCATGTTAAGTGGCCCACAGATCAAGGCAGGAATGTCCCAGAATATCCCATCACTTACAACCATGTTTGCATTTACGTACATTTTCCTCTTCTCATTCTTTATTTTCTTTTGGGGTTTTTAACCATTTAATTGTATGTCAGTATTGCATAGAAGAATATAAAATAGGAAAAGAGCTTTCCATGTATGCATTCTACCTTCTGTTTTATAATGCACTACCTGTTGGAGTTCTTTTGATTTTAATAGTGATGATATGGCTAAACTTAAATACCTACCCAGCACATCTTTACTTCTTCCAGGTGCCCCAGCTACTTGAATATGTAGACATGGCTTCTACAGGAGAACTTGGACAAGCACTTGTTAGTCCTTCTGTTAGCAAGCCTGTCCTATTTTGCAGAAGGGTATGGGGAGCTGAATGGCAGAATGGTCAGTCAGGCATGGGCAAATACTTTGTGTTACCCGGCTCTCTATGCCTAGAGTCCTGCCTCGATGGCAGGTAAGGGAATAGCTGAAGCACCAGCTTCAATATAAAGGTCAAAAGAATAGTTTTCAGAATCAGAGACCTGGGATTTTATTGGTGGATTATCTTTCCTGGGGCAAAAGGGAAATCTGAAATATTTGCAGCTCTCAGTTGAGTGATTTCCTGGTCTTTTGAGGGAAGATTATATTTCAGTGAGGAAAAAATATATAATGGATTTATTGTGGTTGTGAGTCATATACTGGTCATACACTCTCACCTCTTCACAGTAGAGATGCATTAATGTTCAGCCTGTTAAAGTAATAAAGTTTCAGCTGGCTGTTTAAACTGATCTGATTGTCTGCTTTTATTCACCTGTGTATCCTAATCAATTAAACATTGTTTTAAGACATCTGTTGTCATGCTGGTCTTAAGCCAAACCAGTCTTAAACCTTTCAAAGGCTGAAGGTGCTGAAAAAGCCTTGCACACACATTCTTTCCCTTATCCTCTAACACAGATAGTTATAGAAACCTGGTTTTCCCTTTGTTCAGTAAGAAAATTCTGCCTCCCTTGGGAGATTGCTAGAGTATCCTTGACAGGCCAGATAAATCATAGATTCAAAATCCTGGGAATTCCCCAAATCACTCTACTTACCCCAAAATATATGAAAAGAATGAAGTGTGTGTGTATGTGTGTATATATATATATAAATTTTGACTAGTGGTGACATGAATAAAGAGGAAGTAGTCTTACTGTGTTGTGTTTTCTTTTTTCCTTAATTATGGAGAGCTGGGATAAAATATATTAAGGTAAATAAATGTATTAGAGTAAGCTGTCAAAACAAACAAAAAAGAATAAAACCTGCTTGCTTCAGAATATCTCCAGTGAAACAGAAATTGCTTTTAAAAATACTTAATTGGACCATGGTCCAGAAGATAGCTATTGTAGTTTGTGCAAAAAGAAGCAATAGTATTTTTCAAATATATGCTTCTTAATCCTCCCAAGATTTTAATTGCTAGTAGGACACCTTCTGTTAGTATTTCCATCACCTTACTTCTGCGAAGACTTGAACAAGACCTGGATTTAAACACAAATATTATTTGAGGGGAATTACTTCCACTGTGTAGAACTAAGGCTATTTTTTACAAGGTCAGCAGAGCATGATTTATTTAGTTTAAGAGCACTCTGATTTGTTTTTAAGAGGACGTGTCAAATTAGTAGGTTTCTTCTGCTGTATTGCCTATGTGGTCAGCTGTGCCTGATCATCACAGATGTATCCAAGGATGGCACAGAGCTATGTTAAACCTGGGGAGAGCGAGTGCCTGTTTTACCTGTGCTCCCTGACATGTGGGAGAAGCATGTCCTCCGGCCTCTCTCCTAGGCTGAGGAAGGCCTTGAGCACCTCTGCCTTTTCTGTGTCCTTTGCCACTGGGTTTCCTGCTCCATTCAGCAGCATGCCTACATTTTCCCTAATCTTCCTTTTGCTGCTGCTGTACCTGAAGAAGCCTTTCTTGTTGCCCTTAGTGAGTCTCACTGGACTCAACTCCAGGCTGGCTTTCCTAATGCTGTCCCTGCATACGCAGGCAATGCCTGTATTCTCCTGGGTCATCTGCTCCTGCTTCCAGCTCTGGTACACTTCATTTTTATGTCTGGCTTTTGTCAGGAGTTCCTTATTAATCTCTACAGCTCTCTTGTCACCTTTTGCTTGTATTCCTGCTTGTCAGGATGAACAGTTCTTTAGCTTGGGGAGGTAATCCTTAAAAATCAACTAGTTCTCCTGGATATCTCTTCTTTTCAGGGCTGTGTTCTGCGGGATTCTTCCAAGCAGATCCTTGGACAGGCCAAAGTCTGCTCTTCTCAAGTCCAGGGCTGTGGTCCTGGTTTTTGCCTTGTGCATTTCTCACAGGCTTTTGAACTCCGCCATGTCATAGTTGTTGCAGCCAAGGCTGCACCCAGCTTTCCACCCTCAATCTGTTCTTCCTTACTTTTAACTATCACGTCCAGCAGTCTCTCCTCTTGTTGGATTCTTGATCAGCTATGTCAGGAAATTATCACCAATGCACTTCAGAAACTCTAGAAATTCAAAGTTAAAGAAAAAAAAAAGAAAGGAAAAGGGAAAAGAAGAGACAGTAAATAAATAAGTTTTGTGCTTCATTTATTGCTGGAGTTCAGGATTCTCCCTGAAAGGGTAATAGGTGTCCTTGCCATTACAGATGTTGTAGCAAAGTCTCCACAGTGACTCTCCCTAGATCTCACTAAGTAAATCAATGTAAGATCAATGACCCTATAGATGCTTTCTGGAGGACTGTGAACTCCAAAGTGTTATATCAACTTAGAACAATTACCTATATAGTCAAGTAGGCGTTTGTCAATAGTAAGCTCTAAGAGAGCTCCAAGAGGAATGTAACAATTATTTTGCTTGACAAGGATGAAATAAGTTGCTCTTATTAAAAATGGGTTTCTGTAGACCCCCTTATAGCTCCTACCAATTAATGATCAATTTATTTTATTTATCATCCTGTTAAATACAAATAGATGTTCTCATTATCCATATTTTTTTCTAATAAGCTACAAAGCTTTCTACTTTGTGGAAGTGATTTTCACAGATTAATTATAGCTTGTGTAAAAAGATTTTCTTCATCAATTTAAAATGTCTGCTTTTCAGTTTCATTGATTGGCCTTTGCTCCTGCATTAGGAGGCACAGCAATTAGAAGTGCCTAATTTGCGTTTTCTGTACCATATGTTATTTTGTGCACCTTTATCCTGTCTCTTTAATTAATCATTTCTCCTCTAAGCTGAACCTTCCCCATCTTTTCAGTCTCACATTGTTGTCAAATGCAGTAAAATCAATGCAAGCACAGAGTGGTTTCAGATGGTCTCATTGAAAGTTTGTTGCATAAGGGTCTACTTTGTATCAAGAAAAACAATTTATGAAGCATTTGGTTGAGTGTTTACTCGGAGTGACTGGAGAGATACTTTACATGAGTAGTTCCTGCAATTATTGGTGTAAAGGGAACAACGGTGTTTCTGACGTATCTGCAATGAACAAATCTTAAAATGTCTACTAATGCTTATTTAATTAAGTTATTTGGCATCTCATATTACCCAGTAAGTTTTAAATGTCTATTTTCTAACTAATCTAAAAATTACTTCAATTGACTGTTTCAATAATAGGATGCAATCGTGTATGTTACGGATAATTTGATTTATTCACTTACCCCGATTACTCTGTATCTAAGCAACTGTGCCTGCAACAAGGTATCTGATTTACAGAGTGATAAAGTGGCTTGTTGTGCGTTCAGTTTATTAAAGCACGAACTTCCTCAAAAAAAGCGTAGATGTGTGTATATATTTGCTAGAATCTTCTTGATAACCAAGTTGTCCATTTACATGTTAGTAATGTCCAAGTTGTACATTTACGTGTAAGTCTAGCACTGGAAGGTGGGTTAGCAGTCTTTAAATGTTAAAATGACATCTTTTCATAAGCATCTCAAAACTGGTGTTCAGTAAAGGGGGAGAGGGGACCAAGGACAACAACACT